>NC_062224.1:35645404-35926836 GCF_902686445.1 Sciurus carolinensis
GGTCTTGTGCATGAGATGCAAGCACTCTACCCAACTGAGCTATATCCCCAGCCCAAAAGGCCCACATTTTAAATGTGTGGTTTTCAGCCCATTGTACTATTGGGAGACTATAATGTAGGCAGTCAGATTCTTTGTCTTACAAATTCAAGGAATGAAATCCACAGGCACAAGAGTGAGAGCAAAGTAATAGGATTTATTAGAAAAGCAAAAGAAAGCAGAGGTCCTAAAGGGGAGGGGCTCCAAGAAAGGAATGCCAAAGGGTGTCTGTTGTCTAGGGGTTTTTAAAGGCATAGCTAATGGCCCAGCACAGTTGATTGGTGGCATGAGGAATACCATCAAGGAACAATTGAGCTCTTCAAGCTCTGAGTTTAATAATCCAATGAGAAGTGCATGATTTCAATCCCTTATTTATGTAATTAAGAGGACAGGTTCAACTGTGATTTGACTACTCTAATTGGGGAGAGGAAGCACTTCAGGTAAGGGTCTACTCTGTGGTTGGCTCTTGCTAGGGTAGAGGCAAGGGTAACTAAGGAAGGGTGGCTGTGGTTGAAACTGTGAGGAACAGAAATAGGTGTGCTAAATAAGATGGAGTCACTGTGGTTACATCTGTCAGTGAGTAGAAAACCACAGGATGTTCTCACAGGATAATGCCTCCTTTCAGGTTGTTTTGATGTCCCCCTCCCCTCCTTTCCTTCTTCAGGGCCCTTACCCTGGCTGCCTATGGGAGACCTATCTTTCTGCCCAGTCAAACCCTTAACAGGTGTCATATAGTGTGAGAAAGTGAGGTCACTGGTGACATGCCCTCAAAGGGACTGTGGAACTCTTCCTCTTCCTTTACTCTTTGCATCACAGCTACTGTAAGGAAAGTAGGTCATTCTACCCAACACTCCCACCATGAAGTGCTCCCCACCACAGGTCCAAAAGTAATGGAGCCTATCAAAAATGAACAGAAACATCCAAATCGTGAGTCAAAATATACCTGTCCTCTTTTTAAATTGATTCTCAATTTTTTAATAGTAAAAGAACATTGACTAATACAACTGTAATAGAAATTGATTCTAATACCCTTAACTTTTAACCCTCATTCACACTATTGTGAAGACACTGAGACTGAAGGAAAAGGGAGAGAAAGCTATGGAGCCTATCAGTCATCTTCTTTCTTATACAAATTGAGGAATGTCTTAGTGTGGGTGTTAATATATTAATCATTTCCTTATCTTGATACCTATGTTGGCCACACATTAAAATATGACCCTTTAAAAAAATCCTCTTACCTGGAGGTTGACAAAATTTTCTGTAAAAAATAGAAATACAATAGCCAATATTTTATATTTTGTGGATGTTACAGTTTCTTTTGCACCTACTCAAGTCTATAATTGTGACATCCAAGTTCCCCCAGCCCAGTGATGTATGGGTCATGATATTTGATGTTAATAAAATGTTCATTTGTCACAAAACTAGTCTTCTATTTTAATCAGACATTTAAAAAAAAACTTAAAATACTCTTGAATTTACAAACTGTACAAAATTGGAATGGGCTGGGTTTATACCATGGTAATAACTAGCAGACCTCTGCTCTAACTCAGAGGAGAGAATCTAATGGCAAAATTTGAGGGCACCATGACTGATAACTTGGATAAATAAGATCTTTTAAGACACTTCCATTTATACCATTATTTCAAACTGCCTTCATGCTGTTCAGGCAGCCTGGTATCTTCTGTATCACATTTTATAATGCTGTTAATAAAGGTCAAAGGTCTTTTGACAAAAGAAAGGTCATGAAACAACGTATATAACACGCCTAGCACATACCACATAATATAGTATGACAACAAGACAGGTAAAAGTGTTTTAAATTCTGACAGTTCTCATCTACAGTTTTTCCACAAAATGGTATTTATACCAAAAATCAAAAACAACAAAACAAACTCCCCTTTGCATTTGAACCTAGGAAACATTTTTAAAGAAGAAAAAAAGAGAGAAATTTGAGTTTCTCTAAACAACTCAGTTCTGAAGGACCTAACCTATAAAACAATGCTGTTATTAAACCTCAAATTAACTAATAGGGTTTGCTTTACCACAGAAATTTCCTTCCACAACCTCTTCAGAGTTTAGCTTCATTTTAAATTTTATATTCTTTATAAACCCTCGTCTAAATCTTCTTTCATATTTGGATCCTGGGCATTCACTTACAGTAATATTTATTTGACAATTATATGCTAATTTATAGGGTTTTCTGGTGTTTTCTTAGACTGTTTTTTTCCTCTTGAATGCATATCTGTGAATTCCTCAAGAATCACAATCCCCTTCAAGTTTCTTGTGCTTTCTAGGTCCCTTATCATAATGTCTCATTCATAGTAAGAGTGAACTCAATAAGTACCTGGTTAAAAGCAAATGTGAGTGAAAGAATACTATTATTCTTCAAGACTTCTCTATTCAATTTCTCCACTCTCCTAGAAGGAAATTTCACCATCAGCATTCATCTTGATTTAGATTTTTAAAATAAACTTAAGAGCTTTTTTTCTGACTTGGAATTTAAGAACTAGTTAACTTTTCTACATAGCCATTGATAACTCTTGACCAAAAGTATGGATTCTCCAGCATTCTGCTGAAATTAAAGTAGTGATCTAAGAATCAAATTCAGGAAAAACTTTTAACAATGTTTGCCTGTAAAAATTCCATGTCTCTCTCTCTCTTTCCCTTTCCCTCTCTCTCTCTCTCTCTCTCTCTCTCTCTCTCTCTTTCTCTTTCTCTCTCTCTCTCTCTCACACACACACACCAAGTAGTATTCATGTTTTAAAATTCTCTATTTTCTGATTAGATCTTCATTATGATGTAATAGAAAAAATGGCTCATTAGCGTAACACTCAAAGAATAAAACCAGAGGGTTAAATAACATTACTAAAATTAAACAGATAATTATGGTAGAACCCCAATTTTCTTTCATGTTCTTGACAAATGCAGCTATTTTGATTGTTTAGTTACAATTGCTTTCCATTCTTGTTGCAAATTCTATTATTCTAAAATATATTGTGGTATTGTAATGATGTGTACTGATATTTTAAATCATTCTGGGTTAGATTCTTAGCATGAACCAGGTTAATTAGATCCCTGAGCTTCAAAATACTTCTAAAGATGCATCTATAAAATGGGTATAGAGTTGGAATAAGCAACTCAACAATATCATCACAATTTTATCTTATTTATTTTATTTTCTTGTGGCTATTAACAAAATAAAATTCATTTCACTGCTGGGTTTTGATAAATGATCATGTGATGTAGAAGTGGAGTAGAAAAACTGGATTTGGAAAACTTTGCTTCTTAAATGAATTATTTTAGTGTCATGCCATTCATTTTCATCTCCTTCCAATGTAATCAATTCTTTAGTTAAAAGAAAATTACTTGTTAAGTTAAAAAAAAGTCTCTTCTTTCCATGTCTAAGTTGGCTTAACACATGGACCCTTGTTCAATCTGAGTTGGAAGATACATGAGGTATACACTTAAATCTTTATGTGTACCTTACAGTATTAACTGCAGAGATAATATTGTATAGCAGATCTCTAGAACAAATTCATCTTGCATCATTGAGATCTTATGCCTAATGAGCAGCAAACCCTCATCTCCTCCTGGCACCAGTCACTAGCAAGTACACTCCACTTTCTGATTCTATGTGTTTGACTACATCAGATACCTCATGTAAATGGACTCCTGTAATCTTGGTCCCAGGATTGGGTAATTTCACTTGTCCTCAAGGTTCATACACATCATCACATATTTAATATTCCTTCATTTTCTAAGGTTAATACTCTGCAGCATTTATACAGCATATTTTCTTAATTTATTCAACTTACAATGGACATTGGATGTTTTCCAGGTCTTGGCTATTGTGAATAGTGCAGTGGACCCTGGAATACTAATATCACTTGAGATTCTGATTTCATTCCTTTGTATGTACACCCCAAAGTGGGAATTCTGAATCATATGGAAGCTGTATTTTTAATGTTTTGAAGAATCTCCATACTGCTTTCCACAGTGACTGCTACACTATTTATCATTCCCACCTACAATGTATAATAGGTTTCAATTTTTCTAGATCCTTACCAACATGTTATTCTTCTATTTCTTGATAATGGTCATTCTAACATTGTGAAATAATTTCTCATTTTGCCATTAATTTGCATTTTCCTGATTATTACTGTTCTTCATCATCATCTTTTCTACACCTATTTTCCATTTGTATGTCTTCTTTGGAGAAATATCTATTCAGGTTCTTAATCCATTTTTTGTCATAATATTTCTTTTTTATTACAATATCCAAAAAACTGGTATGCAAGTTTAGGGGATCTCAAGACCCCTTCTTCAGTTGTAGGAATGTGCCATCTAAAGACTGTATATTTCAACTATAAAGAAGTTCAAATGTAAAGAAAAAAGGAAAATGCAATTTTTTTCATAAACATTGTGTCTTTTACTACCAATCACATATTCTTTTGTAAACACTGAAAAAATATATATATTATATATATAGTCTGTGTGTGTAAAGTATTCCTTTCTCCCCTTCCCCAAAGATCAGCTGTTTTCCTTAATCATCTGTTATTAGTGTCAATAAACCGCTAAAGATACATCTTACTTTGAGAATTAAATACATAGTTGTGAAATTCAAACAAGCCGAAGCGGGAGGGGAAGCAGCACTAGGCGATGGCACATCTGGGAGTCAATTACCAAAACCTGTCTTTCTGCATCACTGGTCCCTCTTCTGCAGACTGACTGTCATGGGAATTCTCTTAATTGCAAGCACAGCCTCAAAGGCACTGGACAGTTTCTCACTGCCACCAACCCGGCATTCCAGTATCGCTATGTTCAAATGCAACTGCGGCCTGCAGTGTGGGAGCCGCGTCTGCACCAGGATCTGGAATGAGGGCCGCTGGCTGGAACACCTGGTACCAGGGAGCCAGAGCTCAGGCCGCCACAACTGAGAGCGCTGTGGTTCACTCTCACGCTGCGCACAGCCCAGGTGTCCTTAGCCGGTACCCGATGTGGCTACATGGGGAGTTCTGTGGGACGATGTGGACAGACAACCACTCTTCCAACTGGACAGGGCTCAGGTGGGCAGGCACGCCCTGTCAACCTCCAGCCTCTAAAGCTGGCCAGGAGGCCGTGGGCTGGGCATGCCTGCAAGGGCCTGGGGCGGCGATGGCACAGGGCGGCGGGCTAGGCAGGACCGCCTGGAGGGTGACCGCAGGGCTCCAGAGGGCAGCAAGGGCGCAGCACCGCGCTGGAGCAGGGACAGGGGAGGCCGCCGCGGCGCCGTCACTGCAGGGCCCTGATGAGGTGAGCTTCTCCCCGTGCTCGTTAGTGAAGATGGTCTCCTTCTTGCAGTGTTCCACCAGCTCACCATGCTGTGGAATTGCAGCTGCCCGATGCAGTAGACGTTGTCCACGAGCTGCACCTTGAAATGCCTGTTCTGCCCTGACGCTTTGAGAGACACGGAGAAGTCACTGGGCTAGGACTCGCTGTCCCTAATGAGGAAGTCGCCCTCCACACCCCGCTAGTTGAGGGCGCACTGGGCTTGGTGGTGCGTCAGGTTCCCATAGTACCACTCACGGTCTGTGAAGCGCCTGCTAGTCAGGGCCCAGTGTAGCTGATCTGTGGGGTGTTTGAAGGGTGCAGGGCTGGCCCGTCACTGAGGGACCACCACTTAGTTTTTGGGGACCAGGCCGACCTTACCCCGGGCATTTTTGCATTTCCACCACTCTTGAGTCGTTCTCGGGCTTCTGGGTCACCTCATGGTCTCTCCCTTCTCGAAGTGAAGTTGAGCGCCTCTTCGGTGACAGAGCTGAAGGGGTACAACGTCTGCATCACGTGCAGTACCCGGGCGCCCTGGCCATTGCTCAGGGAGACGCCCTTCCGCAGGCTCAGGAAGCTCTGGGACTTGGCGGCGGCCTCCTCCACCTCCTTCAGCACGTAGTTGGACTGGAACCAGCCGACGTGACTGTTGAAGCTGCTCAGCCACCAGCCTTCGGGGTACTTCTCCAGGACGGTGTCGCACGAGTCCTTCACCAGAGAGAGCTCATCTTCCCTCTTGGCCACGTAGGCGAACTTGACAAAGGCTGGGATGTTGAGGTCGTAGACGCGGTCAGCAACACTACCATTGGAGGGGTACTTGGCGTCAGTGCTGGGTGTAGGCGACGCGTCGCTGGCGCTCGGCTTGCTGCAGGTCTTGCCCAGGTCCAGGGTGTCCTTGAGGTTCTTCACGAGGGAGCCCTTCTTCAGGCTGTTCTTGCATTCCACGTAGTTGGACGGCACGTATCCCGTTCTGCTGGCCGCATTCCTCACCCGTCACCGTGTCTTGGAGTCATCTAGCAGCCACAAGCGCTCGTTCTTTTTGATGTGAAGCTCCTGGTCATGCTGGGCAGTGTAGTCCCACTTGGCTATGACAATGACTTCTCCTGTCATCTTTCATGGAGTCCTTCTTTGGCACACAGTTACAAGTGGTGACTGGCAAAGTGCAGAACTCTTCAAAAAGATGAAAATTTTCAGCTGAATACGCCTCTGAAGTGACAAGGCCGCTTGGATTCTCCAAACTCTCAAATTCAGCGCAAAATCTCAGCAGAGATTGATGGCCTGGGACATCACCCATATAAAACGAACCTACGAAAATCTCGCCATGGGCCGCCCGCCAAGGCCGAAGGGCAGCAGCGCGGGTCCTGGGGCTGAGGCCGCGCTGTGCCAGCCCAGGCGCTGCTCTTTGCGTGGCTCCCTCCTCCCCGCCGCCCGGCGGACGCTGCTGGCCCCGGGCGGACCTAGTTGGCCCAGGTGCCTCCAGCCTCCCCGCCGCCAGCCCTCCCAGCCCCCTGCCGCCCCCCAATCGCTTGGCGGAGGGGCTGAAGATCCGCATTTTTAACGCATTTTTTAAGAATCAATTTTTATTTTGCTTTGTTTTCATGCCAGTGAAGTGTGAGAGTTCCTTATATATTTTGGAAATTAACTCCTTACTTGATAAATGCTTTGCAAATATTTTCTTCCAAAACATCTGTTGCTTTTCAACTTTGTGTATCATTTCCTTTGTTGTGAGAAAGATTTTTGATTTAATATAGTCCTACTTACCTATTTGCTTTTGTTTTCTGTATTTCTGGGGTCACATCTATGAAATTATTGTGAGATTAATATCACAAACTCTTTCACATGCTTCCTTCTGGATGTTTGAGATTTCTGGTCTTTTAGGTCTTCAATTGATTTTGAATATGGCATAAGACAGCAGTACACTTTCATCCTTTTGTACTAGTTATCCAGTTTTCCCAGTTTCATTTGTTGAAGACACTATCCTTTATCCATTGAATATTTTTGGAATCCTTATCAAACATAAGTTGAGTATAAAGATGGAGATTGATTTCTGGGCTTTCTATTCTAGACCACTGGTTGATATGTCTATTTTAATACCACTACTATTCTGTTTAATTATTATATACTTGTATGCTGAAGTTAGGAAATGTGGTACCTCCAGCTTTGTTCTTATTTAAGGCCATTTTATCCTTATAGGGTCCTTAGAGGATCTACAGAAATTTTAGTGTTTTTTTTTTTATAGTCTTGTAAAATATATCATAGGGATAGCAAAAAATCTTTAAATCACTTTGGATAGTGTGAGCACATTAACAGTATTGTCTTCCAATCCATGAACAAGTGATGTCTTTCCATTTGTTTGGTTTTTAATATCTTTCATCAATATTTTTATACTGTTTAGTGTAAAATTCTTTCACCTCTTCAAGTTTATTCCTAAGTATTTTATTGTTTTTGGTGCTATTGTAAATGGGACTGTTTTTCTGATTTCCTATTTGTTGTCAGTATATACAAACACAATGGATTTTGCATCCTACAACTTTACTGAATTCATCTATTAATTCAATCATTTTTTGATGGCACATTAGGGTTTTCTATATATAAGATTATGTCATCTGTAAACATGGATAATTTTGTTTCCCCCTATTTGACTTGGATATCTTTTACTTCTTATACATGCCTAATTGCTCTCATTAGAACTTTCATTACTATGTTGAATAGAAGTGGTAAGTGCAGACATATATTGCTATAGATCCTAAGAAAAAGGCTTTTAGTTTTTCATCATTGTGTATGTTATTCCCCTTGGACTTTTAAAATTTAACGTTTATAATTTTGAGGTAATTTCTCTATTCCTAGTTTATTTAGAGTTTTGCTCATTAAAGTTTGTAAACTTTTGTCAAATACTTTTTCCATATCTGTTGAGGTAATCATGTGATTTTTATCTTTTATTTTGTTCAAGGAGTGTATCATATTAATTGATGATGTATTTAACATTCCTTGTATCTCAGAAATAAATCTCACCTGGCCATGTGCATGATCCTAAATATGCTATTGAATTTCATTTATTAGGGCTTCTTGAAAATTTTTAAATATATGCTCATCAGGATTATTGTCTTGTAGGTCTCCATTCCTTTATAGTTCAGAAGAGGTACCTGATGTGATTTCAATCTTCTCAAATTTTTTGACTTGTTTTGTGATCTAATACATGATCTGTTCTTCAGAATGTTCCTTGTGTATTCTTTAGAAGATGTGTATTCTGCTATTGGATGGAATCTTTTGTTTATGGCTGTGAAATCCATTTGTCTTATGGTGTTGTTCAAGTCTGCTTTGCTGTTACCATTTTTGCTGATTATTATTTCAATATAGTTGTTCTTTTTATTATTAAAATGGGACTTTTAAAGTCTTATTATTGTATTGCTATCTACTTCTCCTACCTATTCGGATAATATTTGTTTCATATAATTTAGTGCTCTGATATTGTGTATATATGCGTTTGTTGTTTGTATATCTTCCTGGTAAATCAACAATTTTCATTGCATAAAGTACTTTGCATATTTTAAGAGTTTTGATTTCAGCCTATTTTATTGGATGTAACTGTAGCCCACTCACCTCTCTCTTTTAGTTGCCATTTGTGTGGAATATCTTTTTCCATCTCTTCACTGTCAGGCTATGTGTGTTTTTATATCTAAAGTGAGTTTCTTATGAATAGCATACAGTTATATCTTGTTTTAATTTCATCCATTCAGTTACTCTTTTATAATTGGGGAGTTTAATCCACTTACTTTGAAGGACTATTTCCATTTTATTAATGATTTTTAATTTATCTTGTTCTTTTGCCCCTCTTTATTTCTCTGCTGTCCTTTATGTTTCATTGATGTTTTATATTGATGTGCTTTGATTTCTTTGTGTGTGTATGTGTGTGTGCGTGTGTGTAAATTCTACATTTCCTTTGTTGTAGGCTTGTATAAGAGATCTTGTTATAACACTGTACTTTAAGATTGATATCAGCTTTAATCATTCATGAAAATTCTATATTTTTACAACTGCCACCCCACTAACATGTTGGTTATAGTTGTTTTTATTTCTTGTATCTTTTGAATTTATATAATACAATAATGCAGTCTTCTGTTTGTCTATATATTTACCTTAACCAATGAGTTTTATACTCTCTTATACTATCTTGTGTTTGTTCAGCATCCTTTATTCTTAAGTTAAATAACTCCCTTTTAGTATTTCTTGTAATGCAAGATCTAGTGATGATAAAATACTTCAGTTTTTATTTGTCTGACGATGCCTTTATCTCTTCTTCATTTTTGAAGGAGTGTTTTATCAATAATAGTATTCTTAATTAGTGAATTATTTTTCCTTTCAGAATTTGAGATATATCTTTCCACTCTCTGATGTCCACAGAAAAATCTGCTATTTTCATGTAAGGTTCCACTTAGAAAACAAGTTTCTTTTATTTCTTTCAAAATTATCTTTTGTCTTTAATTTTGAAAATTATAGTATAATGTGTCTCAGTGATTTATTTGTATACATTTTAATTGAATTCATTCATGGAATGGGATGCCCCTTTTGTTCCACAGATTTGGGAAATTTTCAGTGTACACTTTCTGTGTTTCTGGTCCTTTCCCTTCTTCTGATCCTTTCACAATGTATATGAAATTGATGGTATCTAATAAATCCCTGCAGCTTTCTTCATTCTTTTTTTGTTATTTTAAAATTACTCTTCACTACTCTGACTGATTTCTACTAACCAGTCCTGAGGTACATTGAACCTTTATTTTGCTTAACTTAGTCTGCTAATGAAGATCTCCAGTGAATTTTTAGTTCAGTTACTATATTCTTAAGTTCAAGAATCTCGGTACTTTTAAATATTTTCTTTATCTTTGTTGAGATTTTCATTTAGCTCATGAATTTTTCTGCTTACTTTTGTGTGCATATTTTCGACAGTTATTTTGAATTCTCTGTCAAGCATATCCTATTTCTTTTGGGTCAGTCTCTAGAAACTTACTTGTTCCCTTTTGGGGAACATATTCCTTACTTCTTCATTTTCCTTGATTCTTTAATGATACCTTACACATTAGACAAAACAGTCTTCATGGACTAGCCTCACATAGGAGAGGACTCTCATCAAATCAGTTTGGCCAGAGATCCTAGGTGCCTACCAAAACTTTCTGCAGTTCAACCCACTTTTTTTTTCCTTCATGGTCCCAAGACATCTAGGGTATACTGGATCCTATTTAGAGTTACTGGATTCTTTGGTATCAAATGATACCAAAGCCCAGTATTTTCTCAGGAAGCCCTCAGAAAACTTGGATCATTGGACATTCTGTCCAACTCTTTCCCCAGGGAGAAGTTGAGATCTGGGAGTTTTGTTTGTTTGCTTGTTTTGTTTTTTGCCTCCACTCTTTGCTGAGTCAGGGGAAAGAGTTATGGACACTAGATGCATGTTAATTCAAATAACCATCTTTCTTCTCAGTGACCTCCAGCTGGTGATCCCGACAGTGCTAGAGGCAGATTGAACAGAATGCAGTCCTCTCGCTAATCCCAAGAAAAGTCAGATCATTGGACATATGTTGTAACTCTTCCCTACCTCCCAGAAGAAACTTGTAAATTGAACATTCACCAACTCTGTGTTGATCTAGGGGAGAGGATGTGAGGCTATTGCACCTACTAACTTATACTATTATCTCTGGTCCCAGGCAACTAGACTGTGCCAGGTTACATAAGCACTCTGAAATGGCTGAAACATGGCCCAGAAAGTCTGAGGCCTTAGACACATCGTCTATGGCTTTCCCTCTCTAAATAGAAGCTGGGGGCTAGTATTTACCTGCCAATCATATGGAACAATACTAGGGGTGCATGGGGTTTATGCAAGAAAGTGTTTCAAATTTCTTCACCATCTTGGATGTACACACCCAGAGTACAGGAACCTTTCAACTACTTTTCGGATTTCTTGTGAAAGAAATTTTTCTATTACTATTGACTGGTGTGCTCAAGAGGGAAGGAAGGTCCAGGGTGTCTTATTCTGCCATCTTCCTGATATCCCATTATAATTTTAGATGCAGACATATTTTGATTTATCAGTTGTACTTTTATTTTTGTTTCTTTGTACACACTTGTTATGATTTGAATGTGAGGTGTCCCCCAAAATCTCATGTGTGAGATGATGCAGGAAGGTTCAGAGGAGAAATGAGTTAGGTTAAAAGCCTTAACCCAATCAGTGGATTAATCACCTCATGGGATTAATTGAGTGGTAACTGAAGGAAGGTGGGGTGTGGCTGGAGGAGGTAGGGCATTGGGGGTGTGGCTTTGGGGTATATATTTGTATATATTTGTATCTGGTGAGTGGAGTCTCTCTGCTTCCTGATCACCATGTGAGGCACTTCCCTCTGCCAAATTCTTCCATAATGATGTTCAGGCTCAGCTTGAGTTCTGAAGAATGGACCTGGCTGTCTATGGATGGAGACCTCTGAATCCATAAGCCTCCAGATAAACTTTCCCTCCTGTAAGATTTTGCTGGTCCGGTCTTTTTGTCACAGTGGTGAAAAAGCTGACTAAAACAACACTAATCAAAATACTTAAGATACATGAAGAGTAACATACATTACCATGTAATTTATAGTAGGAAAAATATGGAACAATGAATATGTACATCAGTAGGAAAATTATTAAGCTAAATATATTGTTTTCAAAAAGCACTATGTTGTCATGAGATAGGATTATATAGGCTGATATTGAAATTTTTCTGATTTATTAATAGTCCAAAATCCATGTGAAGTTTGGTGTAAATAGTTCAATTGCATTTCAGAATATAAAAGGGCATTGCACATACAGATTTATACAAACATATTATTTTCATTTTGCCTAAGGATGCATATAAAATCATTACCTATGGTAATATTGTTTGAAAATGATTATGCGGTAAGATTACCTTATCTTTTCATTTACTGCTTCTATCATACTATGTGCCTAATATATATATATATATATATATATATATATATATATCTCCAATATACACATATTGTGAATTTTAGGTCTGAATTTATAGCAGGGTTTGGGAATTAGTAAGTGTTTAACAAGAGCCCGTTCTTTTCACTTTGCCTTGTCACAAAATTAATACCAAACTCCTCTACATCTTATTTAAAAATTTTTCTTCCAATTTAGAAAATACATGAAACTTGATGCATAACAATCTATATTGTTATTATTTTTAATTTTACATGTACAGTATACCACTTGGTCATACAATGTATTGTTTTCATTTCTAGATTTATTTGAAGTAAAAAAAAAGTATTTAAAGGTTTTTCTCTTAAAGCATTTTCCCATTTAAATTGGAGCATATATTTAATGCAGGAATTTAAAAAATAGTCTCATTGATTATTATTTCTTTAGGCAAAAACACAAAATTGCTACCAATGATTCTGATGCTGTCTGACGAAGCTTACTTTCTAATATCCCAGTTAATAAAAAATAAGAATGTTTTCACCAAAACCACATGAAAGAGAAGAAAGTGGAAGAAGAGAGGAGAAGAGAAGAATGGAAAACCCTCTCTTCTTGGGAGGCCAGCATGACATAGGACAGAACAGAAGTAAGAAGTGTGTTAGAAGAGTATGAACCATCCCATCTGCATAAATTCTTGCTATACTTGAATTATGGCCATTCTACTCTAGAAGATATTTTTCTTGGTATTTTAAATTATTTAGTCTGGTTTTGGTCACCTCTCAAAAATCACAGTATAAATTGCCTAATTTCAGTGTATTTGTATGGTAACCATTGAAAACCAAATGTGGTCTAGCATCAAATTATTCCCAAGTGTTCAAAGAAAAGATCTACACTTTATAGACACTGACCATGCTGCCATATGTCAGCTGCCCACTCTACCTCATGGCAACAAGGGGATCATTGTTAAAGGCAGCATGAATTCCTCAGGACCAAGTTGATAGAATGTTTTCCTGGAATATAGGTAGACAAGCCCTAGTAAATACACAAAGCTTTTAATCAAACTTGAAAGCTCCTTTGGGATCCCCTAAAACTACAAGTTCCAACTAAACTTATGCTTAAGATATGTTAAGGCTGAGGGGAAATTTTTTTAAGCAACATATTAAAATACTTGTACAAATGGATACAACATGAATGGTAAGAGTATAGAATCTGACCTGTATAATGTTAGAGCTGGAGGGAAAATAAAAAACCTACTGAGGAAATCTGTAACAGCCATTTCATTTATTAAAGTGTAAGAATTAAATTTTGCTGTCTTGCCCAAATTGATGCAAGAAGTTAATATGATATTCAAGGAAAAGATCTAGGTTCTATCTCTCCCATGGAAGCTTCAATGAAGTGAATAAAAGGATATGCACTAGAGAATATATTCATCTTGAACTACTTTAAATAAAGGATGATCATGGAAATCTTGAAATAATATAGAACCAATTCTAAATCTTACCTAGGTCACTTGATTCCCTTTCCTACCAACTGTTTATCAGAGCCAAAATGCTTATCTAAATTCACTTTCTTTCCTAAATGAATCTAGCAAACTCTCAGAATATGTAACAGTTTCAAAACACCAAAAGTACATGGGTAGTGTGGGCAGAGGAATGGGAACTCTTAGAGGTCTAAGTGGAGTGATATTTCAAGGCAGTGAAGAAAGACCCATTTTGAAGGCTTCTTGGGAGGACACTTGAATGCATTTTGAAGGAAAAAGTATGAGATAGCCATGCAGATCAGAGAGAATGACATCCAAACCTGATGGAAAATAGCATGAGTTTAAAATAAAATTGATACACTAAACTACAAAACATGATGGCTTTGTCTCGCCAAACACTGCAGAGTTTCCATTATTTCTCCTTATGATTATGGGGTTGATCAATAGTTGCAGCTCACTGCTTCTGCCCAGCATCATTAGTACTGTTAGCCCAGGAAAAGATTCAAATTCAAAATTTAAAAAAAAATTACTATAAAGGGGCACTAGTTTCACAACATCTCAAAGTTGAAAAACTGCAAATCCAGCCTAGGTTTGAAGCAGACACATAATATAGAGAGCTTTGAATACCATGCTAAATTTCAACTTGATTTGAATGTTGACCATGGACTTTTAAAGTAGTCATTCTGTGGTCATGTGAAAGGCAAAGTAAAACAAGCACAAAGATATTTTTTCAAAATCTGACAAAGTAATGTGAGACATTATTAATATAGACCCAAGGCTGCCAAGGGAGCTTGGTTAGAAGAAATGAAGAGATTGGGGAAAGGTAGAGGACAAAGGAAAATTCAGATTTTCTTCTTGCAAGCAATGCTTTTCTAAAGTGGAATATACACAGGGACTATGGATGGAAAAACACTTTTTGTTTATCCTTTCTGTTCTACTTTGAGTTCTAGAACTAGGGGATTTGTTCAGTCATTGTAATTATCTCAGTCCAGTCACATCTAAGACCTTATGATATTTCAATATTTGCAGCACTTTTGAAACTTTTCATTTTAATACCTTTGTAAAGTGTTTAAAGAAAAGTCATGGAATATAGTTTTTGTTGTATTCAGTTGCATTTTGATGTTAACATCATTATTTATTCTCTCTTTAACAATTCTTAACCTTTCACATACTTACCAAATTTGTTTTTAAGTTCTTATTCTATAGACACAAATATTAAGTAAATTTTTGTTTCCACATACTACAGTGATGCAGCCACATCAATGTTTATAGCAGCTCAATTCACAATAGCTAAACTATGAATCAATTTTGTACCCTTCAGTAGATGAATGGAAAAAGAAAATGTGGTATATGTACACGATGGGATATTACTCAGTCATAAAGAAGAATAAAATTATGGCATTTGTGGGTAATGGATGGAGCTGGAGAATATCAAGCTAAATGAAATAAGCCAATCCTGAAAAAACAAAGACCAAATGTTTTATCTGATATGTGGATGCTAATTCACAATCATATGGAGCTTGGGAAAGAATAGAAGTACTTTGGATTAGACAAAGGGGAATGAAGGGAAGGGAAGGTGAATGGGAATAGGAAAATAGAATAAATTGGACATTACTAGCTTAATGCATATATGATTACATGACCAATATAATTCTACATCATGTGCAACCAGAAGAATAAGAAGTTATATTCCATGTATGTATAATATGTCAAAGTATATTCTACTATCATGAATAAATAGCTAGAACAAGTTTAAAAATTAAGATTAAAAATGTGTTTCAGCATAGCACTTTAGCTAATGTAAGATATTTAAGTCTTCTTTTGTTGGAGGAGGGCAGGCATGGAAAACCAGTCAAGGTGATTCTTCAAAATCTTTCAACTGAGATTATAACTAAATGCCATTATATAAAGCATGAAAGTTTTGCATTTGGTAAGTATTCTTTTGTCATCAGCAATCAGAAAGTTTAGAGCAGTTATGTTTAACTCATTAACTGTCAAGCTGTGGAGTAGACATTTGTGTAAATTAATTTTACATTAATTGATCATTTTCTATCACTCAAGCTAATTCCTATTTTCAGAAAAAAAAAAAAAACATTCCCATGTTCATGGAAGTGAGCTCAAATCATTTTTTAAAACATGGATTAAACATTTTGAGATAGACTCCATATGGGAAGAACTTCCTCCCTTCTGCTTAACAGTAGAAATGAGATTCCAGTATTTCCAAAGAAATTTCCTGAACTAAAAGGAAACATTAACTGAGTTTGCCAAAGTTATCTGGTTTTCACAGTGTATTAGTGCATCTGCTTTTCTCCTTAAATTCTAAACCAGTCTCAGTTTAATGGGGTTACAAATGTTATCATTAGGCTTCCCATCTTGAGTTCATATGAAAATAAAATTTACCCTCTGCTAAACCACAAAGTAAATAAATAATTAATTACATTGTTGCTTTGGCAGCTGGTTGAGGAACTAGAAGCAAGGCAAAAAATGATACTTTATTTTCTAAAACATGAACGGAATATTAAAAATTAGTATATTTGGCCACCAAGCTAAAGAATTCAGGCAGAGAGCTTTCTCTGAATCACTACAGGTCTACCTCCAATATGAAATAATTAAAAAGTTTTTCTTCAGCTTTGTTTCTTTCCCTACTTTTCTCCTTTTTAAAACAGATTAGTTAACTCTAGTGGAGTTAGCACCACAGATTCCTCCTTCTGAACTGAGGTATTCATTTTCCCAGCTAGTTGGGATGTTGAAGCTGAAGGCTATCTGCTGGGTCCCTCATCAGGAACTGATATCAGCTAATAACTCCTCCAAGGTGACAGTAGAAGCCCAGAAAAATTGAAGGATGTGGTCAAAGTACTAAAAATAAATAATGGCCAACCTAGAATTCAGCAATCTACTAAGTGAACATTTAAGGGTGGGACAAACAAAAGAATCTGAGATAAGAGAAGACACAGCAAATTTGCACTTAATTGCTGAAAGAACTATGAAAGGAAACATTTAAGGAATTTGAACTCAGAGAAGGGAGTGAAATGCAGGAACTAAAGAATAATAAGCATGTTAGAAAATCTGTACAAAACAGCAGTAATCATAATTATGATCGCCCACCGCCCACAGGGACAATCACAACACGTACGCTCTTGATCACAGAAACCAAAAAGCCGCTTTATTCCACAAGTCTCCGACTTATATTGAGAACATCAGCCTATCAGAGAGTAGACTACCAGGAAAGTCAGCCTATCAAGGAACAGTCTCCAGGCAGATACCAGGATCGCCTCATATACAGCAGCCAATCAGAGTTACTTCCTGAAACTTGTTTATGAGTACGGCTTATTCTGGCAAGCTACCAGGCGCCATCTTAGAGATCAGGCCAGGGTGCGGTTCTGGGGCCCTCAGAGCCCGCCCCTGACATCTCCCCCTTATTCTTTAAATAAAGAAAAGATGACTTGGGACCATGCCTGTCTTAGGTTGTCCATGGCAAATTACATCCTTACCCGTCATTGGAATTCTGACCTCCAGGCGTCAGAACCCTGTCTTAGGTTGGTATGCATTTCCATGGATCTTACCTGTCTTTGACTACTGGTCCAGCATGCTTAGCCATACTTGGGGGAATGTGCCTGTCTCAATGGCTGGCAAAGACTGTACTATAGCCCGTCAATGACGTTGGGCATCTTGACGAACTCTGATTTGGCTGCATATAACATAGGCTGTCCCTAAGCAGGTAATAATCAGAACAGCTACTGTTCCAGCCCACTATTTTGTCAATCCCAGGGCTTTAGATAACAAAGAGAACATTTTGGATACCAATGCAACTTGAACCCTGGTGGCATTGACGCTGAGTATTTCAGCTTATAGCTGACTGGTTAAATTATCAAACGTAGATGACCAATTGCCAGTAAGGTAGACAGAGAAATTTTTAGATAACATAGCCTCAGAGCTAAGGTTATTATAAGCAATAGGGGTGACACACACTGCTCTTAAAGGATAAACACATCCCAGTCCCAAAAGTTCTTTCAAGATATCCACTTGTTCTTGTAGTAAGTCCACTCTTTGATTTACAAGGAGTATGCCTGCTGTTAGATGTTGGTTTAGGGTCTCTATAGTCTGTAAGACTGCAGCTGTATTTTTGGCCAAGTGATTGTTGTTGCTGTCTGTATGGTTGTGTCAATGCTGCTGCTGCAGAGGCTGCAATGGCAGTGATCACAGCTGCTGTGATGCCAAAATCTCTTCTGTTTCTTGATAATAGCACTGGCAGTTCTGTATCTGTAACAGAGACTGGGACTGGTAGGAAGACTGCCAGCGGGAACCTAGAAGCATTCCAACATTGAGAGAGATAGCATAAATCTGAAGTACAATTGAGAGAAGTGGTTGTTTCATTAGTTCAGAAACATAAAATAGGGAAACACACAAACTGGGGTAGGTGGAAAGGTACATAATTGAACTGTTCCTCCTAATAGACTGAAAAGAGGTTGTAAGTTAGTTCAAGGGGGGAAAGGCTATGAGCATCATGGTCATCAGGAGTATGTTCAGCATCTTCATTTTGTTAGTCTGAGTTACTTGTTGGTAGCATTGGCACTGGTCGAGTTAGTCGCTCAGGAACCCAGATAGGTGATGTTTTATCCTGTGGAAACACACAAACCAAGCCATGGCTCCAGTAAAGCACTGGGTCCAGGCCGTTCCATTGTCCTGTAAGAACATCCTTTCATTTTACTGTCGCTCTATCATGTTGTTTATGATTGCCATGTTTCTCAGCGGCACAGCGACCCTCATTATCCAGAGTTAAAAAATTTAAAATAAAGAGGCAAAGAGAATGTTTATCTTTAGGGGACCTGAAGGTCTCCCCTATTCCTCCTTTTTGTTTATAAAGAGTATTTTTGAGGGTGAGATGTGCACGTTCAACAATATCTTGTCCTTGTGGGTTATAAGGTATGCCTGTGGTTAGAGTTATTTCAAATTTAGTGAGAAATTGGTTAAAAGAGGTTGAAGTATAAGCAGGGCCATTGTCCATTTTAAGTTGTTTAAGGTTACCAAATTCAGGAATGTGAGTAACTGTCGCCGACCATGGCAATCTGTCACCGCCTGTAGCAACACTTTGCGTGGGTGTAGAGGATAGAGGAACTGAGGTTTGCTTGCTTTAAGAGAAGAGAGAGAGAGAGGCTTTGCATAATAGAGAAAGACTTTGCTTAAGAGAGAGAGAGACCACACTTTCAGAAATCTTATCTTATGATCACATTATAAGCCTGTTGACTGGCTTTGAGGCATTTGTAGATGCAGAATAGAATTAATACAAGCACACCCAAGCCTATTAGTGTAAAACCTAAAAATCCCCAAAATTTGGTGCCAAATTATGCTGAAAAATCTATTTCACCCTCTCTACATTTTTCAATATTAACTCCATTAACTTTCTAATCAGTGCACTTCCCTTTACTTATAAACCTCCTTAAAGGTGAGGTACCAACATGAAGAATTAAAAAGTTACACAGGATGAAAATAAGCAGCTTGCTTTACTGAGAAAAGATGGAAATCATCTATGTGGCTAAATCAGCTTATGAGGGGCTATGGGTCCAACCAATTCCAATTTGGGAATTTCCCGAGTGATGCAAACAATATCAGCAAAAAGATCTGTTACTCCTTAAACTCTACAAGGGCTATGACAGCTGCTTCCATTTTGTGAGCCTTGAGTTGAAGAGTTCTGTGCCCTGTTTCTTAAATGATTTGGTAACACCTTTCTCTCAACAGTAACCAATTTGCACTCGTTAGCCCAATGTTTTCCTTTTTTGCACTTTGGACAAAGACCTGGGACATAAGGTGTAACAGATTTTACTATAGTTATCTCTTATCTTTTGTTAGGGCATTATCTCTTTGCTGCTGATTTTGTGCATCTATTGAAGTGTATTGGCCTTCTCCTATTAACATCTCAACATTTCTATCAGGAAACCTTGCTACTATGTTTCTGCAAGCAGTTTCAACAGCTATTTCTTTGCCACTGAGCTCTACAATTAGACATTGTCCTCCAGATAACACTGCTCTGCATACCTGTTTCCAATCAGTCTTAACTGCCTCTTTAAAGTTTTTCTAATGGTTGATGGTATCTCTATTTTGGTCCTCAAATACGGGCAGGTTCTACAAATTTTGAAGCTCTTTATATTAGGTTTAGCTTTCTAATACCTTTTCCCCTAGTTCTTAAGTTTTCACTACCACTTGGTTATTTCTTTGGGGGTTCTTTGTATTAGATTTAGCTCTCCTTTTCCCCTTGTTCATAAATTTTCTGAGTAATTGTTTTCTAGGTTACTACCACTCAATCCTTCCTCACTTTGTTCTCTTTAAGAGTTCTTTTCTGTTGCTATTAGATCCTGTTTATGAAGATCCTCTCCAAGATGTTCCCACTGTGGAATATTTAATAATCTTTCATCTAAAAACCAAGGAGCTACATTCTCTATTTTATCTAAGAATGTTCTAGCAGTTTTGGTTTTTAAAGGTGTACCATTGGCCTTAAGCAGTTCCCGTAAGGGTTGTTGCATATGAACTTTTGATATTTTGCGGGGGCATCCGGAATTCCATCCAGTGCTTGACAAAGATCCTCTGGAGGATGATTGCAAAGGCTCATCCTAAAAGGAATTGCCGGATGTTTTGCTCCAAAGCATGGTGTTTTTTCTGCTGTGTTTTTCTGATAATATATTACTCATTTCAGTCTGAACGGATTGCTTAAGGGGATGAAGGGAATACAACAAAAATTCCAGAAAATATTACCTACAATCTGAAAAACAATGGGTCTTTACCATTAACAAAATTAAAAATAATTTTGCAACTGTGCAATGAGTCTCTGAAAGCCTCTGGAGAAAATAGTTATAAATCTGCCTTTCTCTCCAACAGGCTGGTTAAATTTTAACAATGGTTTTGTTTATGTGTGGTAGTGAGGTAAGAGAATAAGGTTCCAAGACATTCCTTCCTTCCTACAAAGAATATGTCACCCCTATAATAAATGTTGGCACACAATATCCATTGGCACCACTGCCCTCCTGTAACCCTTAACTCACCAATTGAGATATTAACCAGAGGGACCTAATAGAAATGGTCACATGAGATTACTTGTCTATCACTTTAACCATGAGAATAATAAGAATAGTCTTAGGTCACATAGAGTTTAGATATTAAGGAAATAAACATTGTATTAGCTCATCAACATAGTTAGATATTCTTAAAACAATTGTGATTAGGTAAGAATGATCTGTAAGGTTGTTGTTTTCTGCCTATGCTTTGGAAACTTCTTTAATATTAACCACAAGATTGTCATTATAGCCTGAAGAAAAATGTATATAAACCCAGCCTTCCCCAGAATAAAGTGGGATTGATTGCACCAGAACTAGAGTCTGTGTCTTTCATTCTCCATCCATCGCCGACGCTGTCTCCCCATGCCCCGTTTACCGGTGTGGAACCCATGGACTCCTGCTAGGGCTGGACCCCGGCAATATTTCAGACCCCATCTTGTACAATGTAAGCCGCGTTCCACGTGCTTATCTAGTCCTTCAACCGCCTTCCACTTAGTTCACTGTTTTTGGGCCGCTTTCTGCTTAGTCCACTGTTTTACTTTCCTTTTTGGACCGCTTTCCGCTTAGTCCGGATAGTCGTGTACCGCGAACATTAAGGCTGCCTTTCACTTGTTTATTTTTGACCTTTTTATAACCAGTTTAACTTGTTAAATTTTTAGAATATCTTACCTTGTTTTCTTACTTATCCTTGTAAAGTTTTTTATTCCTGGGTTTCGGCACCACTTATGATCGCCCACCACCCGCAGGGACAATCACAACACGTACGCTCTTGATCACAGGAACCAAAAAGCCACTTTATTCCACAAGTCTCTGGCTTATATTGAGAACATCAGCCTATCAGAGAGTAGACTACCAGGAAAGTCAGCCTATCAAGGAATAGTCTCCAGGCAGATACCAGGATCACCTCATATACAGCAGCCAATCAGAGTTACTTCCTGAAACTTGTTTATGAGTACGGCTTATTCTGGCAAGCTGCCAGGCGCCATCTTAGAGATCAGGCCAGGGTGCAGCTCTGGGGCCCTCAGAGCCCGCCCCTGACACATAATGATCTAAGTGTAGAGAAACAATAAAAGTGCTTGCTGGGGTCCAGCCCTAGCAGGAGTCCATGGGTACCACACAGGTAAACAGGGCGTGGGGAGACAGCGTCGGCCATGGATGGAGAATGAAAGACACAGACGCTAGTTCTGGTGCAATCAATCCCACTTTATTCTGGGGAAGGCTGGGTTTATATACATTTTTCTTCAGGCTATAATGGCAGTCTTGTGGTTAATATTAAAGAAGTTTCCAAAGCATAGGCAGAAAACAGCAACCTTATAGATTATCCTTACCTAATCACAATTGTTTTAAGAATATCTAACTGTCAATGAGCTAATACAATGTTTATTTCCTTAATATCTAAACTCTATGTGACCTAAGACTATTCTTATTATTCTTGCGGTTAAAGCGATAGACAAGTAATCTCATGTGACCATCTCTACTAGGTCCATCTGGTTAATATCTAAATTGCTAAGTTAAGGGCTACAGGAGGGCAGCAGTCCCAATGGTTATTGTGTACCAACGTTTATTAGAGAGGTGACATATTCTTTGTAGGAAGGAAGGAATGTTGTGAAACCTTATTCTTTTACCCCACCACCATCGTTAGAATTTAACCAGCCTGTTGGAGACAAAGGCGGATCTATAACTATTTTCTCCAGAGGCTTTTAGGGACTCATTGCACAGTTGCAAAATTATTTTTAATTTTGTTAGTGGTAAAGACCCATTGTTTTTCAGATTGTAGGTAATATTTTCTGGTATTTTTGTTGTATTCCCCTCATCCCCTTAAGCAATCTGTTCAGACTGAAATGAGTAATATAATATCAGAAAAACACAGCAGAAAAAACACCATGCTCCATTGCAAAACATCCAGCAATTCCTTTTAGGATGAGCCTTTGCAAACATCCTCCAGAGAATCTTTGTCAAGCACTGGATGGAATTCTGGATGCCCCCACAAGTGCTGAACAATAATATTACAAGAGTTGATAGAGGTGATCTGATTTAAAGTATACTATGATTCCTATGTTAACTGGGAGAATGAAAGGAGTAGTGATTAACTTCAAACACAATAATTAAAGTATGCATATCAAAAATGTAAGGACAACCACAAAAAATATTGAATGTATAATTTCTAGACAAGTAAATTAAGTGGAACTTGCTAAGTCCACCAGATGGCATAAAAGAAGACACCAATAGAAAGAGTAAGTGTTATGAAAGTCATGATGACCCCTGGGAGTGTTCTTTCCATGTTTGAGATCTTCATTTCCCAGAGACCAGGAGTCTTAGCTATTGATGGCCCATCTTGTTCTGATTTACTCCTTTTCTCTGTTGACAGCATACATTAACTAACTGGTGAGTGCACTTGCAAGTGCCCAGTTTAACTGTGGCAAGATGAAATGGATCTTCAGAGTCATCTTAGTTCCAGAGCTCCTGATGGGGATGAGCTGCAGTTTTTGCTCTAAATGCATCACAGTTCAGTTTATTGCTCTGTCAATTCCTGCTTCCTAAATATCTAACCTCTTAATTCTGCAATCAGCCTTGACATGTATTATCTGTGGGACTTTAAACTCCTTTCACCTCATTTACTTCATCTGTAGTATTAGACTGCCATGGTAGTTACATAGGAGGTACCTAATAGTGTTAGATAATATTGTTCACTCTATATGGTAATGCAATACTAAGAATATTGAAAGAAAAAAGATAAAAGTAGAATAGCTTTGTTTTACCTAAATCTTTGAAAAGAGGTGGTAATGAAGTTTGAACTTGGAAGCTGTCAATCAGGAAACAGATGAAATATTAGTTTGAATATGAACTAAATCACAAATACATAACAAACTACAAATAATTTGCTTGGGATAGTCTAGTTAAAAGTAGCAGCAGGTAAGGATGGAAAGACTGGACTTGCCAATGCAATTTGGATTTTACTCTGAAATATGCAATTTGATATTATTATGCCTTTACAAATAAAGGAATGACATCATCAGACTTGGCAAGGATATATTAAAAAACTACACAATGGGATTGGGGTTGTGGCTCAATGATAAAGTGCTTGCCTAGCATGTGTGAGTCCCTGGGTTCAATCTTCAGCACCACATATAAATAAATAAAATAAAGATCCATTGTAAACTAAAAAATATTAAAAATAAAGAGAAAAGATAACAAAAAATCCAGAAGCTAGAAGATATGCAAAAAACCTATTTCTTTGGTCCAAGCAAAAGACAGGACCAGGTTGAACTAGCTCAGAAAGAGAAAAAAGACTGGATGACAGAATTTAGAAAACTTCCAAGGCAAAATAGGAAGAATTTGGGGTACATAAGTGGAAACAAAGAAAAGAATGTGTCAAAGTCAGTCTCTAAGTGTTCCAGTTTAAGTAAGGGATTGAAAAATGGGAGAATCAAGTTTCATTTTGAACACAATCAATTTTAGGTATTAGATTTGCAAAAAATTTTGCAAGGAGATTAGACTGAAAGAGGATAAATTAAACTTCAAACAGGACAATACTGGAAGAGTGGTGTCATTGTACAAGGGAATAGTCATCTATCAGTTTGTCTGGGAAATAATGTTCTACCTGGTTAGGTTAGCATATTCCTTTCCCATGAAAAACAAACACTTAGACATTGAACACATAACAAGTCATAGTACTTCATTCTGAATACCTGAATGGGGATTTCAATGGACAATTCAGACTGCTTTCCATGCACTGTTCACTAGTAATTTATAATATGCACAGCCTTCTCAATTAGATTTATATCCATGCATTTAAATTAAGATTCATATAGTCTGATGCCTCAGTCTAGGCGAAAAGATGCCAAGAGTTTGACTTTTAAGTTTTGAGGCTTTGGGTGGATTAATTCATCCACCAGAAGCACAATAATATTATATGTCCAAGTTTGGATGTATTCGCTACTTCTGAAAGAAACAATAATGACACTATATTGACTTTGAAAATGAATCAAATAGAAGAAAAAATCATAATTTGAAGCCAAATTCAGAATCATTTGCACATATTTGGTACTTAAAAGACTTTTGTCATAATTTGACTGAAGCCCTGTTGGAAATTATTTATGAGTAATTTCTATAAAGTTCTTTTCAGGGTTCTCAGCTTTGAATTGCACCTAGAGCCCTGATTTGCTTTCCCGCATCATATAACAGATTGACTGACTGTCTGTAATTGTGTCTCTGAAGCCCCTGTCAGCAGGACAAGTGTAAAACCATCTTTACATCTACTGAAAACATAAAGCCCAAGATGAAATTTAGTACTTTAACTGAAATAGACTTGAATGTAGAAGAAGGCAGACAAGAATTAAATGTGAAAAATTCATCTGGATATAAAAGTAACTCATTCTTAGATCTTAAAATGTTTGCCTATGAGAAATTATGCACCTAAAAGTTTCAATAGTACTCTTAAATATCAAATACTTCCAGTGGAAATTTTACAGAAAATATTACTTGTAGTTTTACAAAACTGAGCTTTATTGTCAAAGTATTTTATTACCATTTTCCACTAAATCAATGATGAACGTCTTTTTCTGAAAATTCATAGTGTACCATTCATGCTGATGTTTCTCCAAGCAATCAGCATTCACTGAGTTTATAGAGATGCTGAAATGTTCTTGATAAAACAAAAGTAAAATATCTTTATAACATATGTAAACAATTATGTTTCAAGAATTATAGAATGTGTCAATGACAAAGGTGAATTATGAATATCACTACTTATATACCTGACCAAAGTGATCCCCCAAAGATCAATATGACCAATGACCAGTACTATTTTTAATAATTCTAATCATCCATTTAAAATTTCTAAAAATAACTTTATTTATTCTATATTTTTCTGATTTTCAAAGGCTAGAATGAGTATCATGAGTGCATCTATGAGGCTTGAAACATGTCCCCAAATTTCTTTACCAATGCTCTCTTTGAGAGATAGGTAAAAAGTCCTGTCTTAGAATTCAAGCTCTGATTGCCTGATCAATGCAGTCTCAGTAGAGGAGATGCTTTACCAGTTTCAGAGTCTAGGCCTTATAAAACTGGAAACTTCCACATTCTCTTGGCATACTCTCTCTTGGAGTCATATGCTATGAGAAAGTAAAGTTGCTCCAAGGAGAAGGACATGTAGAGTAAAAAGCTACAGTCAGCCAATGTCAAGTGGAATAAAGATGAGTCATGGACACTACAGACATGGTGGCCACGGTTGACCAGCCCCAGGACATGTCGGGCTGCTGGGTAACCTCAGTCTGTGTCCCGGGAGAGAAGCAGCGGCTCTATTAGCAATCGTACCCATGAGGCAGTGCAGTCGTCCCTCAGGGAGAGCAAGCATCGCAGCAATGACTTATCACTCAGGCTATGGAGCCCACTGTTCCAAGCACAGGGCCTGGGCAACTCCTGATTCCCCTCCTCTCTTTGATCATACAAGCGGTGGTTATTCCAGCCAACCTGAGGGATACCCAGCCCCAGGAACCAAGGCAGCCTTCAATGTCAACCACTTGTTTTGGGACCCAAATACCAATGTGGCTATGGCCTATGGCAGCTCCATAGCATCTCACAGAAAGGACATAGTACACAAGGAATTACACCATTTTGTGTCTGTGAACAAACTCAAGTATTTTTTTGCTGTGGACACAGCCTATGTGGCCAAGAAGCTAGAGCTGCTTGTCTTCCCCTACACACACCAGAACTGGGAAGTGAAGTACAGTCATGAAGCTCCTTTGCCCCCTTGGCATGACCTCAATGCCCCTGACCTCTACATCCCTATGATGTCCTTCATCACCTACATGCTACTGGACATTCAGAAAAGGTTCTCTCCAGAGGTGTTGGGTCTGTGTGCAAGCACAGCACTGGTGTGGGTGGTAATGGAGGTACTAGCTCTGCTCCTGGGCTCTACCTGGCCACTGTATGCAGTGAACTGAGCACTTTCCACCTGCTGACCTACAGCAGCTACAAATATGTGGGGATGATCCTCAGTGTGCTCAAAGGGCTGCTGTTCAGCAGTGATGGCTACTATGTGGCCCTGACCTGGACCTCGTCTGCATTCATGTACTTCATCATGCACTCTTTGTAGACAGCAGCCCTGGGCCCAGCCCCTCGGCAGTGTCTCCAGTTCTACCTGACTCTGGGAGCTGCAGCCTTCTAGCCCCTCAACATATACTGGTTGACCTTCCACCTGGTCTGATGACTCCTAACCCCAGATGGCATTGATTTTTCCATACATTGAAAATTTGGTTTCCTTGAAACAAAAAAAAAAAAAAAAAGATGAGTCATTTCCAATGAATTCTTCTCAAACTGAAGATTCACAAAAAAAGGCAATAAAAATGCCAAAATGGCCAGAATCATCAAAGCAAAGAAAATATCTAGAATTTATGTCTTATATTTTGTGTTATCTATTTTAAATTGTCATATATGTGAAGCATCACATATGAATGCATCATATACAATGAAATTTAAACACACATGAAGAAGTTTATATCTGATTAGATACAATTGAAGATAAGTTTAATAAGCAGGAAATTAAATGGGAAAAATTGTATCAAATTTAACACAGAAGTTAAAAGGTATAGGGACTATGAAAGAAAGATAAAGAGAAATGAAGATTTGCTATGAGAAATGAGGAGTAAGCTTTTCCAAAACAGCAAAATGGAGGAATAGGTAGTCTCAGGCCTCACACCCCATCAGGGACAAAAGCATCTTTTTGAAAACCTCAATCCTTGAAAAATAAGACTGGGACACATGGAAAGACCAAAGAACTAAATATAAACCAAATTAGAAGCATAAGAAAATTTGTCTTACCTTCACTGTGCAATTCTTCCTTGAGTCAACACAATGCCAGACAAAAAAGATTTCCCTGGCAACATAGTTTCATCAGGGGAAAAAGAACAGATGGCAGATATACAGATCCCTTATGCATTCTAAGATGCTTCTTAAGAAAACCAGTCTGGTATCACTTTATGGAGAATATTTTGGGGAATGTCACATGTAGACAGCCCAGGATCAAATAGAAACTAAGAAGTTGTGAAAGGTCATGCTAATCAGTGAAAAAATCTTGGTGATACTATAGTGTTCCTGCCAGCTGTTGCATCTGAGCAGCGATATGGGTCAACTTCATAGCTTACCTGCAAAGCTGAACTTGTTGTCTTCAGAAATGCACTAGGAAGTTCAAATATTTTGAGCCACTGATTAACATAACAGCTCAGAATACAGCCTTGCCAAACTACAGATCCCAAATAGTGATCCCAGAAAAAGAAGCCACCACAGCCTGACCAGAAGTCATCATCTATACCTAGCCAACAGTTCCCTTGACAGCAGAACACAGACAGTGGTCTTTCCAGATAACATAACTCAGCTAACAGCTACACCTTACATCAGAGCAAAGGCAATATCCCAGATAATTAGAGAATGCACAATAAACTCTGCCTACCAAGGGTCACCACTAGCATATATCAAATAGTGAAAGTCTCCAATATTGTCTATCAGAGGATTTTTTAGCAGAAATTGTACAGTCCAGGAGACAATGGGATGATATATTCTGAGTGCTGAAGAAAAACTACCAACCAAAAATAATTTATTCAGCAAAACTGCCTTGTAGAAATGAGGGAGAAATAAAAACTTTTCCTAATAAATAAAGGTAAGGTAGTTCATTACATTAGACTTTCCATACAGGAATTGCTAAAGGGAGTTCTTTGAGCAGAAACAAATGTTCAATAATTACTAAACATGAAACACACAAACACAAAAAAACCTAATGATGTTAGTAAAACAGAGATATATTCAGAATATTTTAGGGTGGTAATAATGTGTGTAAAGAAATTTTATTCATATTATAAGAATTAAAAGACAAGTTGCTCTGTAACTCTGGTATCAAGCAGAGGATATCTGTTTCTTGGTGAGGCAGTTTTTGCTGCTTATCGGTCCCCTGGTGTTTACCCCATTTGTCTGCTGTGATGACCTGCAGTCTGCCAGCATATTGATGCCTTTTTTGAGTGCAGATTGCTCACTGTGAGGTGTCTATCATCCTCCATTTGCTGCCTCTCGCCTGTCCATCGACTGCCTTACACCTATCCATCGCCCAATGCACGAGGTTCAAATCCCAATCGTCCAAAAATAGTCAGCAAACTGATCGCTGACCACCAGTGGAGCACCAGCTGCCTGCTGTCACCTGGAAGTTCACTGTTACAGTACCTACAGTTTTGATTACACCTGGCTGCCACCATTTTGAGACAACAGCCAGGACCTGTAGGACCCCTGGCCGAACTGACTGAGCCCCATCTCCAGGATACCTCAGCCCAACCAATCACTCCCTACCTCTGGGGCCCTCACATCGACTGCTCCCTGCTGCCAGGACCTCCAGACCAACTGACTGCACCCTATCACTGGGACCCCAGACCAACTGATTGCACCCGGCCTCCAGGATCCCACAACCACACCAAACACACTGGAACTCCAGGACCTCTGCCGGACCAACTGCATCCCATCTCCAGGACCTCCAGCTCACCACATGCACCCCTGAGCTGCAGCTCCCCATTTGCCAACACACTTTGAAGCCAGAGCAGCCATCTTGGATAATTCTGGAAGCCATAGCTCTGATTTTTGGGTGGGGCAAATCCCATCTTGCAACACCTGCTGGAGGCTTGAAGCTCATTGTCAGGTACCTCTCATGTATCAGGCTACTGAATACTGGGAGGTTTCATTAGTATATGACTGTTATACTGTAGATTTTCTTTTTCCTCCTTTTTAAAAAAATTGTTTTTATTTCTTTACTTTTCTTGCTCTCTTTTCCTTTTGTTTACCTGTTCCCTCAGAGTCTCTCTCTCTCTTTTTTGCATGCTAACATCTGATTTCTTTTGATTACACTCTCACCCTTTCTATTTTCTAGAACTTCTGTATATTCTTTTCTTATCCCATTAACAGCCACATTCTACATCCCTCTGCATCCTCTCTGTCCTCCATTAAAAACTGCAGACCTTATTGCAAACCTGTTTGTTTGACCGAAGATAATATTTGAACTCATTTTGTTTATTTTGAAAATTTTGTTATTGTCCCCATAGGGACTATTTGGTCTAGGATTGCATAGTGTCTGATTTGGGCACTGCTAATATTGATCTCCCCTTAAAGAAAGGGTTTTGGAAACCTATAGGGCCACTATAAGCCTATAGGGGGAAATCTACAATACCCCAGATCTGCACTGCTAGAGGGGAAGATACATGAACAACATGAAAAAACAAGGGAAGAAAATGATCCAAACAACTCTAGATTCTATATTAATAGAATCCAATGACAGTATGTTAGAAGAAATGTCAGAAAAGGATTTATTCATGATTAAGATGATTCATGAAGCAAAGGATGAGATAAGAGAGCAAATGCAGGCAATGAATGATAATACCAGTAAGCTGAAAGAGCACCTGCAGGAAGCAAAAGATCATTTCAACAAAGAGATAGAGATTCTCAAAAAAACAAAAAACAAAAAACAAAAAAACAAAAACAAAAACAAAAACAAAAAAAACCCAGAAATCCTTGAAATGAAGGAGACAATAAACCAAATAAAAAACTTAATGGAAAGCATCACCAAAAGACTAGACCACTTGGAAGACAGAACCTCAGGTAATGAAGACAAAATATTTAATCTTGAAAATAAAGCTGCCCAAACAGAGAAGATGGTAGGAAATCATGAACAGAATCTCCAAGAACTATGGGACATCATGAAAAGACCAAATTTAAGAATTATTGGGATTGAAGAAGGCACAGAGATACAAACCAAAGGTATGAACAACCTATTCAATGAAATAATATCAGAAAATTTTCCAAACTTGAAGAATGAAATGGAAAATCAAATACAAGAGGTTTACAGAACACCAAATGCACAGAATCACAACAGATCCACACCAAGGCACATTATAATGAAAATGCCTAACATTCAAAATAAAGATAGGATTTTGAAGGCTGCGAGAGAAAAGAATCAGATTACATATAGGAGGAAACCAATATGGATAGCAGCTGTCTTCTCAACCCAGAAGCTAAGAGCTAGAAGAGCCTGGAACAACATATTTCAAGCTCTGAGAGAACATGGTTGCAAATCAAAACTACACTAAGATTCCATCTCACCCCAATTAGAATGATGATTATCAAGAATACAAGCAACAATAGGTGTTGGAGAGGATGTGGGGAAAAAGGTACACTCATACATTGCTGGTGGGGTTGCAAATTAGTGCAGTCACTCTGGAAAGTAGTGTGGAGATTCCTTAGAAAACTTGGAATGGACCTACCATTTGACCCAGCTATCCCACTCCTCGGCCTATACCCAAAGGACTTAAAGTCAGCATACTTCAGAGATACAGCCACATCAATGTTCATAGTTGCTCAATTCACAATAGCCAGAGTGTGGAACAAACCTAGATGCCCTTCAGTTGATGAATGGATAAAGAAACTGTGGTGTATATATACAATGGAATATTACTCATCTATAAAGTATGATAAAATTATGGCATTTGCAGGCAAATGGATGAAATTGGAGAATATCATGTTAAGTGAGATAAGCCAATCTCAAAAATCCAAAAGACGAATGATCTCACAGATAAGCAGATGATGACACATAAAGGGGGGTGAGAGGGGGGCAAGAATGGAGGAAGGAGGGACTGTATAGGGAAAATAGAGGCGGGGCATGGTGGGGGAAGGAAAAAAATAACAGAATGAATCAAACATCATCACTCTATGTAAATGTATGAATATGCAAATGGTATGCTGTTACTCCATATACAAACAGAAACAACATGTATCCCATTTGTTTACAATAAAATTAAATTAAAAAAAAGAAAAGACAAAGCTACTAATAACAACTGTCACTAAAAATGAATTGTCAAGGGATGCACATTATAAAATGTTGTAATTTCTGAGACTTAAAAATATAAAACGGGGGAAATAAGACTGTAGCATTGTTTTATGCCATCCAACTTAAGTTGCTACCCTCTTGAAATAAACTGTTACAAATATAAGACATTCTAGGTAACCCTAAAGGTAATCATAAAAAAACACAGAAGAAAAATCAATGCATACAACTATAGGAAAACATCAAGCCACAAAGGAAGATAGTAAAAGAGAAAGTAGCTACAAAACAACCAGAAAAGTTAATATAATGACACTAGTTCAGTAGTTAGTGCTTACCTCTAAATATCTGCCTTGAATATAAATGGATGAAAATCTCCAAAAAGAAAAAAATAAATAAATAAATAAAAAGACACACAGTGATTGAATGAATTAAAAAAAGTTAAGACCCAACTATATACTGCTTATAAATTCTCACCTCACTTTTAAGGACATACATAGACTAAAGTGGAGAAATGGAAAAATGTATCACAGGCAAATAAAATCAAAAGACATCAGGGGTAAGTAGCTATACTTACATAAGGCAAAAGAGACTTTCAGTCAATACTGCAAAAAGAAAGAAGGACATCATAGAGTAATAAGGGGGTTAATTTATTAGGAGCATATTAAATTATAAAGCTATATGTACTCAACTTTAAAATATTCAGATATATAAAAGAAATACTTAAGGATTTGAAGAGGAGATATTGCAGCACTAGTAGTAGGGAACCTCACTACTCCACTTTCAAATATGGACAGATCTTAAAAACAGTAAAAGAAACATTGGACTTGAACAATCCTATAAACCAAATGGACCTTGCAGATATGTACAAAACATTCCATCTAACAGCAACAGAATGCACATTCTTCTCAAGCACACATGGAGTATTCTTTTGAATAGGTCACATATTAAGACACAGAAAAAGAATCTCGAAAAATAAGAGACCAAAAGCACATCAAGTACAGTATTCTTCACTTGAAATCAATAATAAGAGGAATTTTAACAAGCTCACAAATCCATAAAAATTAAACAAACTCAGAACAATCAACCAATGGATCAAAAAAGAAATGAAAATAGGTATTAGTTAATACCTTAAGAAAATTAAAATGGAACCATAACATGCCAAATCTTATGGGATAAAGTAAAAGCAGTTCTAAGAGGAAAATTTGTAGCAATAAATATCCACATCAATAAAGAAGTATCTTAAATTGATATTGCTATTCAAGGAACTAAAACATGAAGAAGAAATTAAACCTATGTTAGCAGAAGGAAGGAAATAATAAGATTAAAGTAGAAATAAAATAGAAACTGGAAAAATAATGCAAAGATTGACAAAAATAAGACTTTGGTTTTTAAAAAGATTTTAATACTTGAAAAAAGCTGTAGCTAGACTAATAAGAGAGAAGACTCATAATGTAACAAAAATAAAAGAGACAACAATGATAACAGTAATATGAAAGATCATAAAAGACTACTAGGAACATTTATGTCCATGAAATTGGATGATCTATAAGTAATAGAGAAATTCTTAAATAAATATGACCTAACAAAACCGTATCAGGAAGAAATAAAAATTCTGAACAGACTAATAACGAGTAAGAATATCAAATCAACAATAAAAAGTCCAACATCAAAGAGTACTTTTATGGCATTCTGACTGAATTTTATAAAACATTTTGAAAAAAACTAATATCAATCCTTCTCAAACTCCTTCAAAAATTGAAGGTGAGGAAGTAGTTCTGAACTCATTTTTACAATCTAACACTATCTTAATACTAAAGCCATACCAGTACAATGCAAGAAAATAAAATCATAGGCCAATATTCTTTAATATCATAAATGCAAAAATTCTTAAGAAAATATTAAAAAACTAAATTCAAGAGCAAATTAAAAGTATCAAATCCCACCATTAAATCAAATGGAATTTACCTTGGGGATGCAAGATGGTTCAATATACACAAATCAATAAATGTGATACATCACATTAACAGAATGAAGAAAAAATCATATTCATCTCATTAGATGCAGAAAGGAAATTAAGAAAATTCAATATCCTTCCATGATAAAAATGATCAACTATAAAAAAGAAATTTAATAAGACAAATAAATCAAAAGATATCCCATTTTCTTGGAATGGAAAATTTAATAATGTTACCAATACCAAAGTGATATATAAACTTTACATAATTCTTTTCAAAATTCCAATGTTATTTTTCATATAAAAAGAAAAAACCTTAATATTTATTTGGAAACCCCCTCCAACACACACACACACACACACACAACAACAACAACAACAACAACAACAACAAATTGTCAAGGTAATCTTGAGGAAAACAAAAAAGCTTAAAAAATTTTGCTACCTGATTTCAAATCACATCACAAAGCTATGCAAATTAAAACAGCATGAAACAGCATGTTAGTAGTGAAAATATATAATAATAGTAAATACATCAGTCAATGAAATAAGAGAGCCTAGAAATATACTTACTGTTTGGTGAATTGGATTTCAACAACAAAGACAAGAATACACAACAGGAGAAGGATAGTCTGAAATTAAACCCTCATCTCACCTCATATACCAAAAAATTAACTCATAAGGGATTAAATATTAAATATTTAAATGTAACACCAGAAAATGTAAAACTATAAGAAGAAAATCTGACATTGGTCTTGGTGGTGAGTTTTTGGTTATGAACCCAAAAGCACAGAGAACAAAAGCAAAAACAAACAAATGGGATTGCATTCAACTAAAAAGTTTCTTCAAATCAAAGAAAATAGTTAATAATGTGAAAGGACAACCTATGGATTGGTAGAGTATTCACAGGCTATACATCTGATAAGGCATCAATACCCAAAATGCATGAGGAATGAAAATAGCTACAGCAAGAAAAATAAGAAAAAAAAAATGGGTTAGGGACATGAATAGATATTTCTCAAAAGAAGACATGCAAAGAGTCCATATATATATTTTCAAACTGTCCAGGATCACTAATAATCAAAGACATGCAAATTAAAATAATATAATACCTTATTTTATACCTGTCAGAATGGTTATTATTAAAAAGATGTCAGCAAGCATGTAGGAAAAGATATTTTAAAATAATTCAGTCATTAGAGAAATCTGTATAAATGTTCCTCAAAAACTAAAAGTAGATTTCCCGTATGACTCAGCAATCTCATTTCTGGGTATTTATCTGAAATATATGATGACAAATTGTCAAAGAGATGCCTAGACTCCCATTTTCATTGCAGCACTATTTGTAATAGCCAAGCCATGGAATCAACCTAAATATTCATTAACAGAGAAATGGATAAAGAAATGTGGTTCATATACACAATAGAATACTATTTATCTTTTAAATAGATGGGAATTCTGTCATTTGCAAGTACATGGGCATAATTTGAGAACATTATGGGAAATGAAATAGGCCAGACATGGAAAGACAAATTCTTCAGATTCTCACATGTAGAATCCAAATCACTGATTTGTTCCACTGAGTTCCACTGAACTCAAAGAAGCAGAAAGTAATATGATGGAATCACATGCTGGGAGGACAAGGAAAATGAGGACATGTTGTGAGCATGCTATGTCATTAACATAGACCAAACACACTTGTGTCTTTCCACAGTGTCAGAATTTATTGAATAAATTCACAGGCTACACTACTTATATTAGTGGCAGTTCACTGAATACTGTGGGTCACCTGGTTGTCATAAGCCAGGCAATCACAGCACTCACAGGTTCTTTTATTCCAATGTTAATTTTGAATATTTATGACATTCAAATCACATATCAGATTTCACAATTATACACACACACACATACACACACACACACACACACATACACATACACATACACATTCACATTACACAAGACTAAGGAAGATCAAGGCAATCACAGGGATTTAGGACACTGAACTGTGAGCAGGAGCAGAAAGCAGATGTGAGAATGCAAAGAGCCACTGAAGAAGGAAAGATGAGATTACCAAACAGCCAAAGAACTTGTTCAGGGCACAAAGCTGTCAAAGTGTCAGAGCTTATTCTAGGTCAAGATCTGAAGGGATGGCAGTGTCAGCTTGGAGTGTCAGCCTCAAATGTCAGCTTGGAATGGAACTTCCAAGGTCATCACAGGCAGGAGAAACTGTTCTGCTGAAGCCCAAGGACAGCTCTTTGGAGGTTTGTCCAGTGGTGATTTTCCTGGGCAAGTCTCAGGTGATGGAGTCAGGGTGCTGCCATGTCCAGTCTTAGAATGTCCATGTTTTTATGGGTCTTGAGTGAGGAAGCTGCATCATTTTGTGATCTGATATGTTTGATTAGCCCATGGATTGATTTTTTCCATATGAGTTTGATACACCCACAAATCCATATGCTTCTGATTAATCTGATAAGTTCTCAGGTAGTCATTTTTCTTATCAGGATTTTTTGTCAGTTTGTGTCTTATGGTTATGCAAGGCAGATGGTTATTATTTACTTGTGCAAAAGAGGACAGACATTCCACCTCAGCACTTAAACTCAAAATAGAGTAACTTATGGCAAAGTACTGCTTTACAAAATGGAGTAACTAAGGTTTTGGCGCAGTCTAAAAACTGCTTTCTATGCATTGTGGAGTAATTCAGAGCAGAGGAGAGTCTGCTCTCCATACAAGATAATGGTCAAAAGACACAAATTCTCACACAAAGGGGTTTCTTTCCTTTTTTTTTTTTCTTTTTGTAGCTCTAGTGCAGTGTAGTGAATATAGTAAATGGTAGTGTACTGTACATTTTGAAATTACTGTTTATTTCAAATGTTCTCTCTACAAAAAAGATACACATTTGAGATGATGAATATGTTAATTATCTTGATTGAATTACCCAACATGGTATTCATAAATCATAACCTCACTTTGTACCCTATAAATATATACAACTATAATTTACTTATTTATAATTTTTTTAAAAGGTGGAATAGGTAATATTTGAAGTGACAGTGACTGAAATGTCCAGAAATTTAGAAAGACATGTATTTTCCATTAAAAATTCCAAAGTATTGAAAGCTATTTAAGCAGAAGGAGATCCACATCCACAATAGTTCAAGGGCAAGTCATGAAAGACAACAAGGGAATCTTAAAAGTAGCTTAAGGAAAACCACTGGTTACTTGTGAATGAACTCAAACTGATAACCTACCCAACACAGCAGTTTTATTATCTCTAAAGAAAAAGGAGATAGCAAAATATCATGTCCCCAAAAGTCCCCTTTCTGTTCCCCAAAACCTAACCAACTTAAGGGAAAAATGAGAATAAGCCAGTGCTGAAAAGTCCAAATACATATTAACTTAAAGAACACTGGCTTTCTCTTGTGTACACTGATAACTAGGGCAAATTGTTGCTATCTGTGGAAAGCTACTTTCTTGCATGCTTTTCATTAAAGTTACAATTTATGATACTGGCCATGAAAGCTAACTAAGCAAACTAATGCTGATGACATCACTGCTACTGCAGACTATATGACATATAAAGTAAATCCTTCTCTGAGCGGGGTACTAGGTAGCTAGTCATCCATGAATGGGTGAGCAGGGAAAGACAATGAAGGGCCACTAAATACCACAGGGAGACATATCTGACAGAGAAGCACCTAGAAGATGGGGGTTTGGAATGTTAAAGCCTCCAGCAGACACAATTACATCCTAACGAAAAAGTTACTGTTTCAAGATCATGTCACACCCTGCCAGGTGGCTTTGATCCTCCCTTATCACAAACCACAACCAAACATCACCCTGACAACAAAAACATCAAGACCCTCACAAAGAAAGCTTGCTGAGGGTTATTCAAATAGTGATAAACCATTTAATGGGGCAGGAAATTGAGATAAAAACAGGGGGACTCAATTTTCTTAAAAATTCCTACTCTATGAGCAGCACTCTGTCCTCTCCTGAAGACAGTCCATGCAGTTCTATGTTGTCAGTCAAAAGTCTAAGTCCCTCCCAGGTGGAACTCTGGAAATGTTCCTGGGACCCCCAATAAAGCTGGAGGGCAGAAGGGCATGACATCCTTCTCTCCTTGAAGTGTACCCTTTTCCTTTTTCCTATCCCTTCTAATATATATAAAAGGCTGATCCTCTGAAGACATGTCTGAAATCTTTTGGGCATGTTTACAAGAACCAGTGAAAAAGGACTGCCTTTCTGCCTCAACTTCCGGCCAGATAGGTCTCAAGTCACACGACAGGATGGGTGTGGAAATGAGGGTGTGGAAAGAATATGTGTCACTCATCTAACAGGTCTCCAGTGAACCAAGCACCAGGAGGGAAAGGAGGCATTGCTTGGCAAACACCTGCAGGGACAGAGGGCTATATATCAGTCCATTACCACTGAACTCACAGAGCAGTCACTGCTCTCTTGTAAACTTTTGCAATAAATCCTATGGCTCCCATACTGTCTCCTGGCACTTTATTTGGCCTGTCTGCAACCTATTCCACTGCCCTGGCACAACTGGGCTGTAGATGAGACAGTGACAAAATTATCTTCCACATACTGAGAGAAAAGAGCCATCTATCTAAAGTTCCATTCTCAAGATAAGTGTCCTAAAACCAAAAGGAAGTAAAGGTAATTTAACTTAATAAAAACAGAAAGGGCTTACTACTATTAAAGAGATACTACTTCCCCATCTGCCATGTATCAGTCATGACAACTTCATCTTAAGGGAAATGAATTAGTGTAACTCTTGTCCTCCCTATTCCTCTTAATTGAAGAAAAACAACTTTACAGTAGATTCCCTCCTTACCCTTGGGAGTAAGCTGCCCTCAGAAAGCATATGTTCTATTCTACCATTCTAAAGACAGCACCACTACCCACCATTACATACCCTGTCTCACTAGTGATGGAAATGTTGTTAGCCTTATGTTTATCTAGTAATTCTTTCTCAATTTTCAGAATGTGGGCAAATTATAGGGGTACCTTTGAAAACTCCCTTAATGACCTATCGATCCTCACTAGAATAGTAAAGGATAAACAAAAGGAAGAAAAATGACCCTTGAAGAAAACTCTTGGATTCTGAAATAAATTTGGAATAAACTAAATGATCAAAAATGTAGGTAAAAATAAACAAAAATTGATTTCATAGCACAGTTACAATAATGCTTAATTGGTTAGAATTTTTTGGAAATCTCCATAGAAGTTAAGTCTAGATGACATTAATGTTCAAGATTAGAAAGGGAATGGTGACCTTAATTAAAATATTTTCAGGTCTTCAATAGCAAAGAACAAAAGAACTTAAGAAGTAAACATCTTCAAGGAATTGTAAAAATAGAATGAGAGAAAAATGATAACTCTAAGCAAGGGTAAAAGAAAATAAACAGAGTTGTTTTTATTTGCATTTCTCTAATTACTAGAGGTGTTGAACACCTTTTTATATATATTTTTATCTTACTCCAATTAGATTGGCTATTATCAAGAACATAAACAATACTAGATGTTGGCATGGTTGTGGGGGAAAAGGCACATTTTACATTGCTGGTAGAGTTGCAAATTGGTACAGCCACTCTGGAAAGCAGTATGGAGATTCCTCAGAAAACCCACCTTTTGTCCCAGTTATCCCACTCTTCATTTATACTCAAAAGACTTAAAATTAGCAATAATGCAGTCAAATCAATGTTTATAGCAGCTTAATTCACAATAGCTAGATTGTGGAACCAACCTAGATGTCCTTCGACAGATATGGATAAAGAAACTGTGGAATATATACACAATGGAATATTATTCAGTCACAAAGAAGAATAATATTATGGTATTTGCAGATAAATGGATGGAGCTGGAGACTATCATGCTAAGTAAAATAAACCAATCCCAAAAAACCAAAAGCCAAATGTTTTCTCTGAAAAGTGGGTGATGATACATAATGGGGGTGGGAGTTGGGGGTGAGAGGAGAAAGGAGTAACTTTAGATTACATAGAGGGAAATGAGAGGGAGGAGGGGGCAGGGGTATGAAAGATGGTGGAATGAGATAATCATTACCCTATATTCATGTATGATTACATGAATGGTATGAATCTAAATTGCACACAACCCTAGAAATGAAAAGTTGCACCCATTTATGTACAATGTATCAAAATTCTGTCTGTAAAAATTAAAAAAAGAAAAAAAAAAGAAAATAAGCCCAAAAAGCATAAGCAGAAAATAAATAAATGAATAGGTAGAACAAATACTGAATATAATAAATATAAACTACTACAACTATCTTAACAGAATTAAACTAAATATCAATAGCAAAACAGTGTCAAATAAATCCCCTTTATATATGCAATTTAGAAAATATTTTGAATCAAATAAAGATGAAAATACAAATAGTAAAATTTATAAGATGGCCATGGATACACAGTAAGACGGTGATATGAAAATGGAGGCAGAGATTGGAGTTATGCCCTTTACCAGGAATCCCAGCAATTTTCAACAACAATGAAGTTAAGACAGACATGTGGATTGTTTCTCCCTCAGAGTCAATAAAAGATATCAACTCTACCAAGTCCTTCATTTCAGACTTCTCACTTCCTCAGCTCTATAGAGCCAGTTTGAGTAAAATCAGAAAAATATTTTATAGCTATAAACAAATGTAGCAATGGAGGAAGGTGGCAAAAGAGCATTGGGAATGGACCCAGAGCTTAACTGAAACTGAGAGAATTGCATAGAGAAGGTTTCTCTATAAAAATGTTTAAATATGACAAGAGTTGTCACTTGAGGAGGAGTTTGTTTCTAGTATTACAATAATTCATTGGTTTTATATTTGAAAAAAGTGCTGTAAATGGTTTTGACATGTAATAGGCACTCTTCCTTGTTTTCCTGAGTTATGTGTCAAGAGCCTGTCAGAAATCATCAAGTATCTAACAAAGGGTAAGATTCTGCTGGGCCATCCTATAGTGTCAGCATGAAAGAGAAGATGGCAAGATATCTTTGGAGTGATGTCATGCAGGTTTATTCTAAATGCATTAAAATGTGGCAAATGTGTATCTCCACTGGAAAACTTAAGATTCTGAGCTAGATTATGGGCTCTAACTACAAAGAGTGATATGATGTGATAAAAGATATTATGTGACATTTCCTTTAAAAATTATTCTTAGATCTCTGGTTGGTCATAGTCGCGGAGAGAGCTGGCAGGTGAGTCAGGACACCTGCATCACGGAGGTAGCAAGTGGGCACCCAACACACCTGCCTTGCAAGCTAGGCAGCAGGCAGCCAACCCGACCAAGCACCAGGCCAAAGACAGACTCCATCACTGAGTGACCCCACCTGATTACCATGCCAAGGTCTATTGCCATCGCCGAGTAAGCCAGCAGACGAGCCAGCCTGACTGCATCGTGGAGCTAGCCAGAGACTTCTTTATAAGCTGGTGCAGGCATTTTGAATTATTCCTGAGGGCAAGACCATCATCATTGGAAGGTAAGCTCTGATTCTGAGACACCTACAGGAGGCTAGAGGACCTTTGACAAAACCCTGGAGTCAAGAAGAGGAGGTATTAAGAGACTTGGGACCAACTCAGAGCCACCAGATGAGCCTCTCCAACTGGTCAGGCTCCCCAGATGGGGCAGTAGTCCCAAAATGCAGGAAACTTTGTGGAGTAGAGTGGCCAAGTGAGACTCCCTTGCTGGAGGCGAGAACCCAGTCAACCAGGAGCATTGCAGAGGAGGGCCGCACAGTGAGAGACTTTGACACAGAGTGAGGGTCTGAGGCCCAGGCAGTAGCTCTAGTCCCCAGGGAATGTAGCAGAGGAGGGTCGCTCAGTGAGGGAACCCCTCTCAGGGCCAGGATCCCCAGCCTAAGTGGTAGGTCAGGACCCCTGAGAACATCGCAGAGGAGGACTTCCAAGTCCAGGTGGTAGTTCTGGGATGAAGAGAACTTCTCAGAGGAGAGTTGCCCAGTGAAACTTCCCCACTGGGTGAGTCTTCCTGACTGGTGAAACTTTCTCACCAGGGCAGTAGAACCAGAGACACAGGCCCAGATCAGACATGCCCCAGGCTGTACTCTAGTCTCCCTTTGGCTGACCATCAGTCAACATGTGGAGGCGCCTCTGCCCAATGACACGGAATATACCCACCTGAAGACCACCACCGCTAGAGGGGCAGCTTCCTAGTGAAGCACTGCATTATGGAGTTCCTCTAAGACTTCAGGCTACTGAAAGCTAAGAGGTAAGTTATTGGAAATCTACAGAGACAATATTAGTCAATACAGGAAACAGCAATATCCCAGAGTTTCACTACTAGTGGGGTAGATACCTGAGCAATATGAGAAAACAAGGGAAGAAAATGTCCCAAACAAACCTAGAGGGTATAGCAATAAAATCCAATGACAGAATGGCAGAAGAAATGTCAGAAAGGGAGTTCAAAATGTACATAATTAAAATGATCAGGGAAGCAAATGAGGAGAAGAAAGAGCAAATGCAGGCTTTGAATGATCGCACCAATTGATAGTAAAAAGAGCAAATACAGGAAGCAAAAGATCATTTCAATAAAGAGTTAGAGAAAAAAAAACAAACAGAAATCCTTGAAATGAAGGAAATAATAAGTCAAATTAAAAACTCCATGGAAGCATAACCAATAGGATAGAACACCTGGAAGACAGGAACTTAGACGTTGAAGGAAAAATATTTAATCTTGAAAACAAAGTTGACCAAACAGAGAAGATGGTAAGAAGTCATGAAAGGAATCTACAAAAATTATGGGATATCATGAAAAGGCCAAATTTAAGAATTATTGGGATTGAGGAAGGCTTAGAGAAACAAGCCAAAGGAATGAGTAATCTATTCAATGAAATAATTTCAGAAAATTTCCCAAATCTGAAGAATGAAATGGAAAATAAAGTATAAGAGGCTTATAGGACTCCAAATATACAAAATTACAATAGACCCACACCAAGGCACATTATAATGAAAATATCTAACATACAAAATGAAGACAGAATTTTAAATGCTGTGAGAGAAAATAATCAAATTACATTCAGGGGGAAACCAATACAGATATCAGCAGATTATTCAATCCAGACCCTAAAAGCTAGAAGGGCCTGGAACAACACTTTTCAAGCCCTGAAAGAAAATGGATGCCAACCAAGAATCTTATACCCAGCAAAATTTACTTTCAGATTTGACGATGAAATAAAATCCTTCCATGATAAAAGCTAAAACAATTTACAAAAAGAAAGTAGGCATTACAGAACATTCTCAGCAAAATATTCCATGAGTAAGAGGTGAAAAACAATGAATCAAATCAGCAAAGGGAGGAACTACCCTAAAGGAACAGCCAAATAAAGGAGAAACCAAGTTGTGTCAAAAAAAAATATGACTGGGCATACAAATCATATCTCAATAATAACCCTGAATGTTAATGGCCTGAACTCATCATTCAAAAGACATAGGTTGGCAGAATGGATTAAAAAGAAAGATCCAAAAATTCGCTGCCTGCAAGAGACTCATATCATAGAAAGAGATACCCACAGACTAAAGGTGAAAGGATGGGAAAAAACATATCATGCACATGGAAGCAAAAAAGCCGGAGTATCCATCCTCATATCAGATAATGTGTACTTCAAGCCAAAGTTAGTCAGAAGGGATAAAAAATGACATTTCATACTGCTTAAGGGAAGTATAAATATTTATGCCCCAAACAGTGGCTCATTCATATATGTCAAACAAATCCTTCTCAATTCTAGAAATCAAATAGACCACAACACAATAATACCAGGTGATTTGTAACACACCTCTCTCACCATTGGACAGATCCTCCAAACAAAAATAGAACAAAGAAAACAGATCTCAATAACACAATCAATAATTTAGACTTAACAGACATTTATAGAATATACCATCCAACAAACAGCAAATACACTTTCTTCTCAGCAGCCCATGGATCCTTCTCTAAAATAGACCATATATTATGCCACAAAGCTACTGTTAGCAAATAAAAGGAGAGACACTACCTTGTATTCTATCAGATCATAATGGATTGAAATTAGAAATAAATGACAGAGTAAAAAACAGAAACTACTCCAACACATGGAGGTTAAATAATACACTATTGTATGATGAATGGATAACAGAAGATATCAGAAAGGAAATTTAAAAATTCTTAGAGGTAAATGAGAACAAAGAAACAACATATCAAATTGACTGGGACACTATGAAAGCAGTTCTTAGAGGGGAATTTATTTCATGGAGTGCATTTAATAAAAGAAGAAAAAAATCAACAAATAAATGACCTAACACAACAGCTCAAAGTCCTAGAAAAAGAACAGAGCAACACCAAAAGTAGTAGAAGACAGGAAATAGTTTAAATGGAGCTGAAATCAACAAAATTAAAACAAAAGAAACAATAGAAAACATTGACAAAATAAATAGTTGATTCTTTGAGAAAATAGACAAAATTGATAAACTCTTAGCCACACAAACAAAGAGAAGAGAGAAAACCCAAATTACTAAAATTTGGAATGAACAAGGAAATGTCACAACAGACATGATTGAAATACAAAAATAAATAAAAGTTATTTTGATAATCTATACTCCAACAAAATAGAAAATTTCGAAGACATCAACAGGTTTCTAGAGACATATGAATTACCTAAACTGCACCAGGAGGACATACACAATTTAAATAGATCAATTTTAAGTAATTAAATAGATGAAGTTATCAAAAGCCTACCAACAAAGAAAAGTCTGGGACCAGATGAGTTCTCAGCTGAGTTCTACAAAACCTTTAAAGAGCTCATTCCAATACTTCTCACAAAATAGAAGAGGAGGGAACCCTCCCAAACTCATTCCATGAAGCCAATATCACCCTGATACCTAAAACAGTCAGAGACACATCAACGAAAGAATATTTCAGACCAATTTCCTTAATGAACATCGACGCAAAAATTCTCAACCAAATTTTATCAAATCACATACAAAATAGTATTAAAAAGATAGTGCACCACGATCAAGTGGGTTTTATCCCAGGGATGCAAGGTTGGTTCAACATTCAGAAATCAATAAATGTAATTCACCATATCAACAGACTTAAAGTCAAGAATCACATGATTATTGCAATAGATGCAGAAAAAGCATTTGATAAAATACAGCATCCCTTCATGCTCAAAACACTAGGAAAAATAGGGACAGTGGGAACATTCCTTAATATTGTAAAGGCCATCTATGCTAAGCCCATGGCCAATATCATTCTAAATGGTGAAAAACTGAAAGCATCCCCCCTATAACCTGGAACAAGGCAGGAATGCCCTCTTTCACCACTTCTGTTCAACATTGTCCTTGAAACTCTAGCCAGAGCATTTAGAAAGACCAAGGAAGTTAAAGGGATATGAATAGGAAAAGAAGAACTCAAAGTATCTCTATTTGCTGATGATATGATTATATATTTACAGGAACCAGAAAAGTCCACCAGAAAACTTTTAGAACTCATAAGTGAATTCAGTAAAGTAGCAGGTTACAAGATCAATGCTCATAAATCCAATGCATTTTTATACATAAGTGATGAATCTTCAGAAAGAGAAGTTAGGAAAACTACCCCATTCACAATAGCTTCAAAAAAATTTAAAATTTTGGGAATCAATCTAACCAAAGAGGTGAAAGACCTCTACAATGAGAGCTACAGAACACTAAAGAAAGAAATTAAAGAAAAACTTAGAAGACCGAAAGATCTCCCATGTTCTTGGATAGGAAGAATTAATATTGTCAAATGGCCATACTACCAAAAGTGCTATACAGATTCAATGTAATTCCAATTAATATCCACTGATGTACCTTACAGAAATAGAGTAAGCAATCATAAAATTCATCTGGAAGAATAAGAAACCCAGAATAGCTAAAGCAATTCTTAGCAGGAAGAGCTAAGCAGGGGGTATTGCAATACCAGACCTTCAACTACGCTACAAAGCAATAGTAACAAAAATGGCATGGTATTGGCACCAAAATAGACAGGTAGTTCAATGGTACAGAATACAGGACACAGACACAAACCCAAATAAATACAATTTTCTCATACTAGATAAAGGTGCCAAAAATATGCAATGGAGAAAAGATAGCCTCTTCAACAAATGGTGCTGGGAAAGCTGGAAATCCACATGCAACAGAATGAATCTAAACCCCTATCTCTCACCCTGCTCAAAATTCAACTCAAAATGGAACAAGGACCTCAGAAGCAAACCAGAAACCCTGCATCCTATAGAAGAAAAAGTAGGTCGAAATCTTCAACATGTCAGCTTAGGATCAAACTTCCTTAACAGAACTCCCATAGCACAAAAAATAAAAGCAAGAATCAATAACTCGAATAGATTCAAACTAAATAGTTTTCTCTCAGCAAAGGAAACTATCAGCAATGCGAAGAGAGAATCTACAGAGTGGTAGAAAATCTTTGCCAATCATACTTCAGATAGAGCACTAATTTCCAGAATATATAAGGAACTCAAAAAACTACATGAAGAATACAAATAACCCAATCGACAAATGGTCTAAGGAAATGAACAGACACTTCACAGAAGAAGATCTTCAAGCAATCAACAGATATATAAAAAAATGTTCAACATCTCTAGTAATAAGAGAAATGCAAATCAAAAGTACCCTAAGATTCCATCTCACCCCAATTAGAATGGTGATTATCAAGAACACTAGCAACAAAAGGTGTTGGTGAGGATGTGGGGAAAAAGGTACACTCATACATTGCTGGTGGGGTTGAAATTAGTGCAGCCACTCTGTAAAGCAGTGTGGAGATTCCTTAGAAAAGTTGGAATGGAACCACCATTTGACCCAGCTATCCCACTCCTTGGCCTATACCCAAAGGACTTAAAATCAGCATACTACAGAGATTCAGCCACAACAATGTTCATAGTTGCTCAATTCACAATAGCCAGATTGTGGAAACAACCTAGATGTCCTTCAATAGATGAATGGATAAAGAAACTGTGGTATGTATGTGTGTGTGTGTGTGTGTATATATGGATATATATATATATATATATATATATGGATATATTAATTTAAGAAGTTCATATATATATGGATATATATATGGATATATATATATATATATAATGGAATATTACTCAAGCATAAAAAAATAAAATTATGGCATTTGCAGGCAAATTGATAAAATTGGAGAATATCATGCTATGTGAGATAAGCCAGTCTCAAAATAGTAAAGGATGAATTATCTCACTGATAAGCAGAAGATGACACATAACGGGGGGTGGGAGGGGGGCAAGAATGGAGGAAGGAGGGACTGTATAGAGGGATAAGAGGGGTGGGAGAGGTGGGGGGAAGAAAAAAAATAACAGAATGAATCAAAAACTATTACCCTAGGTAAATATATTATTACAAAACCTGTATGCCTCTACTTCATTTTCAAACACAGAAACAAGATGTATCCCACTTGTTTAAAATAAAAATGAATTTAAAAATATTATTCTTAGAAAACTGAAAAGTTGTAACCCTCCCAAAGTTGTAAGCCCTGCCTAATTTTCAAGATAAAGAAAGAATATCTCCACAAATAATGTTTGAAGAATTAATTTAAGAAGTTCATAGAGGATAGACTACAGGATTAAATTATCATATGAGAAAAAAGTATAAAAAATAAAATGTTTATATTTCAGAAAATTAGAAAAGACGTAAGGAAGGAAAGAAAGAAAGAAAGAAAAAGAAAAAGAAAGAAAGAAGAAAGAAAGAAAGAAAGAAAGAAAGAAAGAAAGAAAGAAAGAAAGAAGAAAGAAAGAAGGAAAGAAAGAAAATAAGGAAGGAAGGAAGAACGTCCAAATCAGACAGAGGTAAGAAAATAATAAAAGAACATAAAGCAAGCAAGAATACAACTACAAGTATTACTGATATTATTAGAATAATAAGAGATTGCTAAGGATAATTCTGTGCCCAGAAATTAGATAACTTAGATGAAGTGAGCCACTTCCATCACAGACATAAAGTATGTAAAAACAAAACAAATCAAACCAAACAAAACAGAAGAGAAAAACTTCACTTAAAAAGTAATAGGTAATCTGAATATCCCTATCCCTATTATGTAAATTGAAACTGTAGTTAAAATTCTTCCCAGTTTTTAAAAAAGTTCTTCTGTGGCTAGGTAGTGTCATTGGTGAATTGTAAAAAACATTTAAGGAAGAGGAGGTATGGTGGTGCATTCTTCTATTTCCAGTGGCTGGGGAGGCTGAGGCAGAAATATTGTAATTTCAAAGTCAGCCTCAGCAACTTAATGAGGTCCTAAGGAACTCAGCAAGACCCTGTCTCTAAATAAAATATAAAAAAGAGCTGGGGATGTGACTCAGTAGTTAAACATCTCTGGGCTCAATCACCACTACCAAAAAAAAAAAAAAAGGAAAATTAAGGAAGAAATTATAGAAATTCTACACAATCACTTCCAGAATTTAGACAAGAAGGCAAAACTCTCCAACTTATTTTATAAGGTCAATAAAAGCAAAATCCACCAAAGATGACACAAGAAAACAGCAGATAAATTTTGCTAATCTACACAAAATACAAAACTCTTCAATGAAACCTTAGAAAATCAAATTCGACAACGTATAACTAGCACTACATATCATGACTAAGTTGGATTTATGTTGAGAGTACAGGGCTGGTAGAACATTTGAAAATACCTGTGGTTTCATATATTAGCACAATAGAGTAGAAAAACTAAATGACCATGGATTTAAAACAATTGCCAAACTCAAAACCAATATATGACATTTTCAGCTGGGCACCAAATTTGGTATAATGCCCTGTTAAACAGCACTCATCATGTCATCATCAGGCACTGGCTTCACCCATCAATTTCACTGTGTTGAGCATTATTGTCCCAGTGTCTGTGACACTGGCCTATAGTCTGCATCCCTCAGGGCCTGGTATAGGAACCCTGGGCCTTGTGCCCGACAGGCAGTAGTCAGGTCAAGAGAATGAATCCTTATGTGAAGACTGATTAGCCAGATATTTCTGCCTCTAAAGGTGAGTTGAAGGGCCCCTTGGAAAACCATACCAAGAGAATTTCTGAATGTAGCCTAGTTGTAAGGCAGCAGCAAAGGAGGTGGGATCTAGCAGGTGGAGTGAGCACAGGCCATCTTTCCTCTCTTGCTAGCCCTTTCCAGGCCTCCATCCCACATGCTGAGTGATTGACTCTGTCCTCTCTAGGTATCACAGCAGCCAGCCACCTCCACTTAGAAGTCAAACATCCCAGGTTCTTTTAATTGGGTTTTTAGAGTGAAATTTTTAGAACATAAACTAGATCATGACATTCTCTTGCTTAAATTTTCCAGTAAATTCGTATTACATATAAAATACAATACAAACTCTTTTCTCTGGTTTACAAGTCTATATTCAACCTGGCTGTTGTCTAGACATCAGCAATAATTTATTCTTCTCAAGGCACACTGGTTTTTGTTCTGTTCCTAAAATTCACAATCTCATTCTTACCCATGCTGGGACTGGAGAAGTTTTATTTCTTCTTTTCAAATCTGTACATCTTTTATTTGCTTTTATTTTTTTATTTGCCTTTTACACTTGTTAGGATGTCTAGGGTGATGTTGAATAAGAGTGTGACCATTGATATCTTTGCCTTGTTTTTGATCTTATGATGTTAGGTGTAGGTTCCATAGAGAAAACCTTAGGGATGTTAAGAATGGTCTCATTCTTAATGACAATTATCAAAATTATAAGCAATAATAACCTTTGACAAGGATGTGGGGAGAAAGGTGCACTCATACTTTGCTGGTGGAACTACAGATTGCTGAAACCACTCTGGAAAGCAGTATGGAGATGCCTCAGAAAACTTGCAATGGAACCACCATTTGATCCAGCTATCTCACTCAAAGGACTTAAAATCAGCATACTACAGTGACTCAGCCACATCAGTGTTTATAGCAGCTCAATTCAACTAAACTAGGGAACCAACCTAGATGCTCTTCAACAAATTAATGGGGAAAGAAACTATGGTATATATATACACAATGGAATATTACTCAGCCTTAAAAAAAGAATGAAATTATGGCATTTGCAGGTAAATGGATGGAACTGGAGAATAACATGCTAAGTGAAATAAGCCAAACTCAAAAAACCAAAGGATGGATGTTGCTTGTCTGTAATGGAGGTGGGTAGGGAAGAATGAAGGAACTTTGGATTGTGCACAGGGGAGTGAGGGGAGGGGAAGTGTGGGGGTAGGAAGGATGGTGAAACCAGACGGACATTATTATCCTATGTACATGTATGATCACACAACTGGTGTGACTCTGTATTATGTACAGCCAGAGAAGTTGTGCTCCATTTGTGTACAATGTGTCAAAATGCATTCTACTGTCATGTATAACTAATTAGAATTTTTTTAAATAAAGTTTAAAAAGACAAGGCACAAAAAGTGCATTGGAAAGGAAGACTTATGTGGATGACTTGATGATAATGAAGACAATGACAGTTCATTATGGTGTTCCCTAAGGTCACTGTGAAATGGAATGTGGAGAGCAACCCAGAGTGTGACCCAATATCACTCAGAGCAAACCTGAAGGGTCTACATATATAACTCCAGGCTTGCCCAAAACCCATGCTCAGGGAACACATGAGGAATGTACTCTACTCTGTCCATCCCTTTCGCTTCTCCAACTGGGAATCTAAAGTTATACCAGTCATTCCACTCATAACTTTATAACATTTGCCATGTCACTTAGTCTCTGCATGTCCTAGCTTTTTCATTTTTTTTTCATGGAAGTACCCCTATGTGGATATAGGAGAATTAAAACAACATTGCATTTTTCACTTTAATTTTACATAAAGAAGTATACTATTTGGCAATTAGTCTTTTTTAAAAAAATACTAAGCATATTTTTAAAATTGTGCTTACTGCTGTTTCTGAGGGATCAAAATAGTTTGATAAGATTACAATTGCTGGTAAAAAAATGCTTATCATCTCAATAAAAAAAAGGTATGTGAATAAAGTTCACATATATTTAATAAAATTCAACAGTTCTGATATGCACACTTAAATGTCTGACTTCTTTTTTTTTTTTTTTTTTTTGCTCTTTATTGATCTTAAATATCCTTGTTTCCAATGTGGTAGAATTTTATTTTTATAGAGACATTGATGGCTGTGCTAAACAATGGCCCACAGGACAAATCCAGTCCACATTCTGTTTTGATCGGTCTATAAATTAAAAGGTTTTCTTCCTCTTCACATTTTTAATGGCTTTAAATATCAAGACATGATATTTCTTTGCACATAAAATTTTATGAAATTCCAATTTCACTGACCATAAATAAAATTTTATTGGAACACATTTCAGTCATTTCCAGAAGAGCTGATTCATTGCAATAGAGACTTATTGTTTGCAATATATTCTAACTGACTCTTTACAAAATAATATTCTTGACCTCCTGATCTATGACATCTTTTTCACATCTGAAATTTCCTATCTCTGCTTTTTGTCTTTCATCTTATTTTCTCTCCTAAAAGTTGTTAAAACAAAAATGTTAAATTTACTTTATACAATAATTTGCTTTATTTATTACATATAAAGATTAGTGGAAAATGTCAAGGTAATAGTGTTATTTAATATTTAGCACACAAGTGGTGGCTATGGAATCTATAGAACCTGTGGTGGTGGAACACATTCTATCATGCTATTTCATAAAATATTTTATGTCCCTTTGTCCCGACCCGCGGGACATCAACGCAGGACGGCAAACCTAAGAGAGAAGGAATGAAGGGACAAGAGACACAGGGAGTGACAGCAAGACAGGAATTCTGATCAAGCTGCAAATTTTTATTGTTCTCAAGGGTATTTATGCTGAGGGAATGAGGGGTATGATGAGACACAGGCTGGTTGGCTGTGTTTTTCTTTTGGGCTCCTGATAAGGTACAAGTTCACGCAGGCAGGAAGGTGAAATCCCGGAAGAGAAGCGGGGGCGGGCCATAGGCAAAACTATCAGCCGGGAGTGGGGAGGGGGCGCACTCCGGGAATCCGTCAGCCTTCAGCTGCAGGGTGCCTGAGTCAGCTGCAGGGTGTTTGTACAGGGGAGGCAACCGCAAAATGCTCCCTGGGCTGCTGCTTATCATAAAGGTCAGAACGTCCTCAGAATGAGAACTTCTTCTTGGTCCCTGACATTTCCCCCTTTCTTATATAAAATTATTGACCATATTCTGAGAGCCATATTTTAAAGGGGTGATAGAGGCTATGTGGCGAGGTGGGGGCGTGGCCTGCCCGAACATGTACAGTGCTGGAGTGGCAATCCCTCGGGAACTGCGCCTGTCTTAGGTTGTCCGTGGCAGAGCAACATCCTTACCCGTCATTGGATAATGAGGCTCTAGCCCTCATTTCCTGTCTTAGGTTGGTATGAGCTCTCACGAATCTTACCCATCATTGGCTGTCCAGTTCAGCTCACAGGGGTGATGGTTTTTTAAGATCACCATCACGATCCATCATCTCCAGTCGATGGTAATGAACCTGAATAGGTTTCGCCAGTATAGCCTCAATATGAGCTCTAAGAAAAGCCATGATCTTATTGAATATCAAAGGACCTATAGATATGATAAGCAGCAAGCAAAGGAGGGGACCTAGGAAGGAAGGAGATAGGGAAGGAGTCCACTGAATCCAGTCCATAGTGGATTATCAGCCAGTGCTCGTCGGCATTTTTCTAAGTCTTCCTGCAGCTGTTTGATCTTGTCCTTAACAATCCCTGACTTGTTGACATAGAAACAGCATTTTTCCTGCAAAGCCAAACAAATGCCTCCCTGTTCAGCAGTTAGAAGGTCTAAACCTCTCCTATTTTGTAGGACCACTTCTGCTAAGGGATACACCTGATCTTGAAGATCTTGTATGGTGCTTGAGAGTATCTGTACATCAGAAATCAATTGTCTGGATAATTTTGTATATTGAGTAAGAGAGACCCCCAAACCAGCAGTACCTGAGGCCATTGCTGTAGTTATTCCAAGTCCTGCAAGTAAAGGGATAAAGGTGACAGCATGTTTAGCTCGTCCTGCAATATGATCAATTGTTGGTATAGGAACAGGCTCATCTCCTGGAATAATGTCTACGTCTGGGAGCAAGGCAACTAGGACACATAGTCCAGTCCAGTTGATAGGCAATTGAGTAAAAGCCTTATTACCTCCACAAACAAATACAGTGCCATTAGGGGGGCACAATGGTTGTGAAAAATTGAATGTCTCAAAGCAATCACTAAATGTTATAGTCCCTACATCTAAATCCCAGGTATTATTATAACCAGGTGAGAAAAAGCAAGTAGTATTGGAAAACATGAATGGTTGTACCAAAAATGGTGGAGTCAGTAGACAATTTTTACTGGTGAAATTGGACCACGGTGTATTAGGATAGGTTATATTCTTAGCAATTTTTCTAGTAAGGGTAGCAGCTAAGTCATTTCTATAATCAATTGGAATAGCTAATGGAGCAGGATATCCTAGCTGCAAGCAAAGCCAACAATCTGCAGTCAAGGGAGAATTGGACCGATTAAGCAAGGCGTAAGTGGCTTCAAGAATATCATAAGTGGCAGGGTCTATCTCAGAAGGTCTGTGTTTAGGTAGTGCTAGTGGGTGATATAAGAGACTAGGATGCAGTTCCTCGTACATCCGTTGAATTTTCTCATGGACTTGTTTGGCTCTATTAGAATCTTGGGGGCCTCCTCCGTCAGATATATGTAGGGGGGGCCATGGTAGACCAACAAACTGTTTGCCCTACTAAGTCTGCAGGACATGAGGCAACACTTAATTTTCCAGGGGTATTAGACCAATCCCCTCCAGTTAATCCTGGATGGGACCTTAATAAGGTGGTAGTAAAAAAGATTTTACTCCCTGAGGAACAGGTTTGAGCTGAGGAATAACAAGAACTATGGAAGGAAGTGTGAAAAGTTGTGCAAGAACAGGGTGCAGGTTTGCCATTAACTGGGGGAATAATTTGTGGTTTTGCGATACAATACCACTGAGTATGTGTCTCCCAAAATGCGATGTGATTGCTGCAATCTATCTCTTGGCGTTGTTTTGGGAGATTACCAACGTATGATAGCTTGTGATCTGCCTCATCAGTACTCAATATAAATCCTCCCTCACACTTACATGGTTTGTTTCTGAGCTCCAGTAAATACTCACGAGCCTTAGCAGGGTCTTCAAATCCTGCATGGCTGTGGGAGAGCAGTGAACAGGCAGCCATTATCCAGAGAAGCAATGGTGTGCAGTCACAGGGTTTGCCATTCAGGGGATTTTTCGCATAGATTGTCGGCTGTATCTGTAAGAGAGGAAGATTCATCCTCAGGGGGAAGGTTTCCGTCCCTGGGTTGTGGTAAATCATTGACCTGTTTGACCAGGCATTCTGGTAACCATCTTGGGGCTGCTTGTTCTTGATCTAAAATGCAAGCTGAGCCTCATCCCCAAATGAGGACGGGATCTGGGCCTTTCCATTTATTTGTTAAAGGATCGCGCCACATAACAGATGGGCGAGCAGAATTAGACGAGGGATGCCAATGTCTGTCTGCGGCCGAATGTCCTTCATTGTCTAGGGTAAGAAAGTTAAGAGCAAATAATGCATGATTAAGGCAATCCCTGGGAGTGGTAAATGCAAGGGAAGAGGCCTTAAGGCGGGTAAGCCAGGTTTTTAAGTTGAGGTGTGCACGTTCCACAATGCCTTGCCCTTGAGGGTTATATGGAATTCCAGTAGTATGAGAGATTTGAAGAGTGGCACAAAACTGTTTGAACTTGGTACTGGTATATGCAGGGCCATTATCTGTCTTAATATGTGCTGGCTTTCCCATTATGGAAAAGGCTGAGACAAGATGAGAAAGGACATCCTTGGTAGCTTCTCCGGAATGCGGTGATGCAAAAATAAAGCCACTAAAGGTATCTATGGAAACATGTATGTACTTTGTTTTCCCAAATTCAGGAAAGTGAGTAACATCCATCTGCCAAATCTGATTGGGCAGTAATCCTTGAAGGTTAACACCCAGATGTTGAATAGGAAGGGAGACAACACAAGCAGGACATGCTTTTACAATTTCCCTTGCTTGTTGCCTGGTAATTTTACAAAGTAACCGAAGGCTCTGAGAATTTAAGTGGTGAAGGTTATGTAAATCTGTGGCCTCTTGGATGGATCCAATAAGAACTGGGAAAAGGGAGCGAGTGGCTGCATCAGCCTGAGCATTACCCTGTGATAGGGGACTGGGAAGATCAGAATGTGCTCTAATGTGTCCTAAGAAAAATGGATGTTTTCTAGCCTGAATTAGTTGTTGAAGCTGGTTAAACAAAAAGGCTGTGTTGGAGGAAGCCTTAATGGCGGGTGAAATCTCCAACAGGGGCACAGAATGGGCAATGTAAGCACTGTCTGTATAAATATTAACAGGTTTATCAAAAAATGTCATAAAGACTTGTGTTATAGCAAACAATTTTACAAGCTGTGCTGATGGATAAGCAGTATCAAAGGTGGTGGGCTGATTATCAACAACAAAGGCTGCATGGCCATTGCTGGAGCCATCTGTAAAAACAGTAAGGGCTTGTGGAATAGGAGCCTTCCGAGTAACCCGAGGAAAAATAAATGGATGTAATTGAGCAAAATGCAAAAGGGGATCATTGGGAAGGTGGTTATCAATTGTTCCCAAAAAGCCTGATAGGGGAATACCCCATTCATCCCTTGTCTGTAGTAAAAATTGGGTTTGATCCTTAGTATATGGAATCAGAATGCTATCAGGGTCTTTGCCAAAATTTTGTCGAGAAAGCAAGCGACCTTTAATAATGATAGAAGCTACCTGAGCAGGATAGACAGCAATAACTTTAGAGGATGTGGCGGGCAAATGAACCCAAAGCAAGGGGCAACCTTTATTTTTAAAATGTGGATCCCGCTGCCAGAATAGTCCCATGGGTGTATGAGGGGTGTGTAATATAACCAAAACCAAAGGAAGGTTATAAGACATTTGTGTAACAAATTGTTGAGCAATGGCTTCTGTGACTTGAATTAATGCTTGCTGCACCTCAGGAGTAAGCTCTCGAGGAGAAGAAGGGTCAGAATCTCCCCTTAAAATATCATTAAGAGGCAAAAGCACATAGGTGGGTAGTTTTAAATATGGTCTTAGCCATTGGATATCCCCTAGTAATTTTTGGAAATCGTTAAGAGTGTGGAGATGGACCACACGCAATTGTATATTAGGGATTTGAATTTGATTAGTTTGAAGTTTGAGGCCCAAGTAGGTGTAGGGGTCCTGTGTCTGAACCTTATCAGGGGCTATCTGAAGTCCCAAGGCAGTGAGGGCCTTATAGAGATCCAAATAACAATTGTTAAGATCATAGGTATTAGGTGCAGCGATTAACAAATCATCCATATAATGTAATATATAAACTTGTGGCCACCGCTCTCTCACAGGGTCTACTGCTTGAGCAACATATTTTTGGCAAAGACTAGGGCTGTTAGCCATACACTGGGGAAGGACCTTCCATTGAAATCTTTGCATAGGGCCCTGAAAATTGATGCGGGGGAGGCTGAAAGCAAAATAGGGTCTGTCATCAGGATGTAAAGGAATAGTAAAAAAGCAATCTTTTAAGTCAATGACCATTTTATAATAGTCCCTAGGAATAGCTACCGGTGTAGGGATGCCTGGCTGTAGTGCCCCCATCGGACGCATAACCTTATTGATAGCGCGCAAATCCTGTAAAAGGCGCCATTTGCCTGATTTCTTCTTAATAACAAAAATAGGAGTGTTCCAGGGTGAGGTTGAGAGTTCCACATGGCCGGCTGTCAACTGTTCCTGTACTAACATGGAGGCAGCCTCTAATTTTTCTTGGGTAAGGGGCCACTGACCCACCCACACAGGAGTTTGAGTTTCCCAAATAATTTTGTCTGCATGGGGTACAGGAGGGTCAGGGACTGACACTAAAAATCCACATACCCAAGTCCAAATTTGTCTGTTTTTTGTATGGGCTGTACAGGCTCAACCTGTCCTTGTCCTAGCCTCCCAAGGCCTGTACCAGGGATAAAGCCCATACGAAGCATTTGATGAGTGACTAAAGAGTCGGGACTAGCAAGAATAACTTTCATTTGGCTTAGAATGTCTCATCCCCAAAGGTTGACAGGGAGATCAACGAAGGGGGTAACAGTTCCTTTATTTCCTGTGTTATCTTTTGTGTCAGTCCAATTGAGCACCCTGGAGCTAACTAAGGGGTTTTTTGATTGCCTTATTCCTTTAAGGTCAGTTAGTGATGAGGTGAGGGGCCATTCTGATGGCCAATATTTTTGAGAAATAACTGTGGCATCCGCACAAGTATCTAGGATCCCTTGGAATTTCTTTCCTTCAATAAATAAGGTAAGAGTGGGTCTTTTGTGGGAGATAGGTTGGACCCAATACACATCAGAGGAACCTAAAGAGGCCATGTTTCGTGGTGAATTTTGGGCAGCGGGAGTGTTTCCTGAATTGAGGGGAAGGAGTATTAATTGTGCAATTCTTGTTCCTGCAGGGATGGCCGCTATTCCATTAATAGCTGTGGCCAGTATTTTAATTTCTCCAGTATAATCATTATCAATGATGCCAGGGAAGACCTGAACACCTTGTAAGGTGGTAGAAGCTCTCCCAAGAATAAGAGCACACATATGAGGTGGAGGGGGGCCTACAACCCCAGTGGGTATTATTTGGGGTCCTTGCATAGAGTCTAATATTGTATCGGTGGAGGCACAGAGGTCCAATCCTGCGCTGCCTGGGGTAGCGCGTTGGAGGGAGGTGATTGTGGAGAAGGACAGGGGACCTGGATTGGGTTGGGAGTCTGAGAGGGAACAAACCTTATTGCCCCTGGGTTTGCTCTGGGGGCGGTCAGGGCCAGGGGCTGGCCCCGAGAGGAGTTTCCCGAGAAGTTAGAGGGAATAGGCTGTCCAAGGGCATTGATCTTGGATCTACATTCCTTGGCCCAGTGGCGACCTTTACCACATTTAGGGCAAAAGGTGAGCGGAGGTGGTTTAGCCCCTGTTTGAGGAGATATGGGTCCTTGACCCAGTCTCCCTGTTGGGCACTCTCGCGCAAAATGGCCAGGTTGTTTGCAAGTAAAGCAAGTACGTGGGCCAGGGTTGTGAAGGGCCTTGGTGAAGGCGGCGCCAATAGCGAGACCCATGGCATGGGCCGTTCCTACCCCAGCACACAGCCTAATGAAGTCAGAAAGGTCCCCTTTATCTTTATGGGGCCGAAGAACATCTTGACATATTGGGTTGGCATTTTCAAAGGCAAGATATTTTACAAAGGAGCTCTCATTTTCACTTGGCCCAAGTAAGCACTCTGCAGCTAGATTAAGCCGGGCAACAAAGTCACTGTATGGCTCGTCTGGACCCTGACGAATTTTTGCTAGGGAGGTGGTGGCCGAGCCCTTTTGAGGGAGCCGTCTCCAAGCATGCAAACCAGCAGTTTGAACCTGTGCTAGGAGCCCAGTAGGGAAGCGCGCCTGTTTAGGGTTAGTATCAAATGGCGCATTACCCACTAGTTTAACATAGGTCCAGGATTTAGAGGAAGCCTTGGTTGAATTTTTTTGGGCAGTTTCCCGACAATATTCCTTAAAGTCTGTGTTCCACAACAGGAAGTCACCTGCACTGAGGGTGGCTCGGGCCAAAAATTTCCAATCATTAGGGGTGAGCCATTGTGTACTATGGTTCTCTAGCAAGGCCAGTGTATAAGGTGCAGTGGGACCATACTGAGCACAAGCCTTTTTAAGTCTTTCAAGAAAACGGAGGCTCAGCCTTTTATAAGAACCAAGGGCTCCACTCTGTCCAGAGGTGGGCTCCTCCTCATCCCCTGATTCCTGGTCCTCCTCTTGTTCTCCCTCTGGTTCTACCTCTTGTTCCTCCCCTGATTCCTTTTCCTGACCTCCTTCTAGACCCTCTGCTTTAGTCTGTGCGAGCTGATCTGCTTGACTGCGAGTAACTGGAAAGGCAAGAACAGGCTGACCACGCAGCTTCACCTTACGAGTATTAAGGGGTTTGGGGCCAGTTTGTGTTAACTCCGTGCCCAAGGCCAGTGAGCGAAGTTCAGCATCAAGGGCTTTTAGTTCTTTTAAAAGTTGGATTTGTTCCTGCCTATGTTGGAGAGACTCACGTAAAGGGGTTAGATTAGGCAAGGGAAGCGGGGAAAAAATATCTGGGGGGGGGGGCAGTAGGTCCCTGAAGGGCCGGAGCACGAAAGGCAGGGGGGTGTATAAGTGGGAAGTGGATTTTTAAGAGGTGGCAGGTCTGGAGAATGGTGTTGAGCCGCTGCCCCCTCCAGGGTAGCCTCCTCCTCTGGGGTCACGTCATCATAGGGATTTAAAACTGGATAAATCTTAGGGGGATTTTTAGGGGACTCTTTTGGTAAGGTGGGGTCTGGGAGGGTCCCGGGGTCTGGGAGGGTCCCAGGGTCCTGAGAAGGCGGAGTAGGGGGCATTTGAATACTAACCGAAGGGCATGCCGAGGGGGGGCGAGAGGTGGATTGCATTGCCTGCTCCCCAATTTTTACAAGTTTTAAAGTACCACTGTCAAAGGGTGAACTTTTAAGAATCTCATTAATTAAATTCCAATAAGAAAAGGTAGTGACAGGCACCTTTTGAGGACCAAAAGTCTCATAATAATCTTTGAGGCAGTCTCCTACTCTGAGCCACATTTTACCATCAATTGACCCCTCGAGGGGAAACCAAGGACACAAATCCTCTATGTATGAAAAGAATAATTTTAAGTCCTTTTTCTTAACACGCACTCCCCGAGTCTTGAGGGCCTCCTTGAGACCCAACAGAAACAAATCATGTGACGAAACTGCTTGTCCCATGGTGTGTCACTCACCTTGCGCCGGCCTCACTCTCCTCCTGGATCTGAATCCCGGTCGCGTTTACCGAGGTGATCCCGAATCCCACTTGGCCAAGTCTTCCCCGGAGGGTGGTGTTCGCTTCTCTGGCAAAGGTTCCAATCAACCACGTTGGGCGCCAACTGTCCCGACCCGCGGGACATCAATGCAGGACGGCAAACCTAAGAGAGAAGGAATGAAGGGACAAGAGACACAGGGAGTGACAGCAAGACAGGAATTCTGATCAAGCTGCAAATTTTTATTGTTCTCAAGGGTATTTATGCTGAGGGAATGAGGGGTATGATGAGACACAGGCTGGTTGGCTGTGTTTTTCTTTTGGGCTCCTGATAAGGTACAAGTTCACGCAGGCAGGAAGGTGAAATCCCGGAAGAGAAGCGGGGGCGGGCCATAGGCAAAACTATCAGCCGGGAGTGGGGAGGGGGCGCACTCCGGGAATCCGTCAGCCTTCAGCTGCAGGGTGCCTGAGTCAGCTGCAGGGTGTTTGTGCAGGGGAGGCAACTGCAAAATGCTCCCTGGGCTGCTGCTTATCATAAAGGTCAGAACGTCCTCAGAATGAGAAATTCTTCTTGGTCCCTGACATCCCTTAAAAATATGGGGTAGACACTACTTTGTTACCCAATTTAAAACATAGCAGTCAATTAAAAGAACTAATACTATATATTTTTTAAAGTATTTCAGAATTTGTATTCTTTAGTCATTAAAACCGGGCATTTTTCCTCATAATTAGTGTGAATATTTAGGCTTCATTTTATTGGTTTCACAATACAATATGTACAATCAGAAACAAGAGAAATTGTACTTCATTTAATATGATTTATTATGCATGAACGTATTCTACTGCCAGGTATAATTAATTAGAACAAATAAAAAATTAATGAAAAATAGAATAAAGCCTTATCCATTTATGACCAAAAGAAAAAAAAAATTGAATTTAAAAAAGTGGTGGAGGTGTAGCTCAGTGGTAAAGTACCAAGGTTTAATCCACAGAGCTGAAAAATAAACAAATAAATAAACTATGTCAAATTTATTTGTGAGTATCTGCACATCAGTTCATTTCTTTTCACTCTATTATACTTCCTGGTCCCACCACATTGATGTTTATCTGAACTTGAGAAGAGCCTCTGGGAGACTCAAGATTGATGTATTCAGGCCCATTTACATTTTGTTCTTCCCAGTACACCAGCATACATTTTGAAGAAAGCAAATCTGGTCACACATACCGTCCAGCGGAACCAGCGCGGAGAAAGGAGACACCACCAATCTTTAGTTGACTAGATTTATTGCGTCCTCCTTGTTTTTCTGCCTCCTTTCTTCTGCCACTATCTCCCTTCTCCTAAACTCTCCCTCTCTCCTCCCCCAGGCTCCTAGCTTATCAACCAATTATAGCAAAGCTTTCTCTCACATAGGAGAGCATGTAGAGGAATGTCAGCTTAGCACTATATGAATCACGAGCTGTCCACACGCGGCATGATATTAGATAGTCAATCCTAGAGCCTGGCATTAACATGTCATAAGTCTCCAAGAAACTAGTAAGCAAGCAACCTTTTTGGGTACTCCCTTATTTTGGTAGTTAGTGCCCTTTGACTCACTGCCAGGTGCCATTTTGTCCAAGATGGCCCTGAACAGGCTCCCCCTTTTTGTTATAAAAAGCAAAGGACAGTGACTTTGTCTGTCTTAGGTGCCAGAGTCAGACTTTATCCTTACCTGTCATTGGGAGTCAAAGAGCTGTTGGCATGCTTTAATCCCTGTCTTAGGTTGGTATAAAGTCCACCCTGTGCTAACCCATCACTGACTACCAGTCCTGTAATTGGGAGAGTCAAATCTGCAGATCAGTGCTTGGTCCATTGCCATAAGGGATTGTCGTACCACTAAGGCTTGCTGTCTTTGATGACTCCTTACAGACAACAGATATCTGAGCAGCAACAATAACAGCAAGAACAACTCCATCATAGCAAAATTTCCCATCCATTGTTTACCAAATTATAACACTGACTGTAAGAAACTAATGGCTTCTGGTATACCCAGGACCTTGACCTGAGTACTATTTACCACAAATGTAGAATTTCTTAATAGGGTAGTCAAATTAGTAAACTCTTTAGTCCCATGTCACATTAAGCATGCTTCCAAGCTGTTTGGACAGATTTGTAGCAGCAGTAATATTAGATTAATGTATAGGGGTAACACATAGTGCTTGGGTGTGCACTAGACATTCCGTCTGTGCGGTAATAGTCAACATGTCCACTTATTCTTGTAGTAAATCCACTCTTTGGTTTAAAATCAGTATTCCCGTGGCCAGATGTGCATTGATGTTTTCCTGGACTTTCAATGCTTTGGCAGTGGCTCATGACAGATTGTTGAGCATGTGAGCAGTAGGTATAGCAGTTCCTAGAGCAAGTCCAGCAGCAGTGGCAGCAGTCTCAGCAGCTACTGCAGCAACAGAGATGGCTATAATGGCTGAGATACCAAAATCTCTTTTTGCTTTCACGGGTAGGAAATTCCACTCACTATGAATTAAGGTCACTGGGACTGGAATGAATTTTGGAATCCTGGCAATCATATCCAGAGGAAATAGTGAAGCATCCCAACAACAAGACACATAACACTCTTGGTTAGCACAGTTAAGAACCTCAGTATCACTATCATTGTTATTAGTAATGTTAATATTAAGCTTAGAACTGTAAGACAGAATGAACACAAATGGAGACATGACACATATGGGAGTAGGGGGAAAAGCCTGATAAAAGGAAGAGTAATTGGCCTCGCACCCTGTATAACTATAAACAGGTGTATTACTTCCCTTTATATAGGCTTGCATTTGACTGCACGTTTATTGAATGAGAGAGAGATTGCCTCCCTGTATCATGGCAGTTTCTGAGGTGGCTAACCAGAGGAAGCAAAGACTACGTCTTAACTTGAAGTTTAGACTAGTAATAAGTGGCTTTACAGTGGAACCAGCTGGTAGGTAAGGGAAACCTAGAAGTTCTGTATAGGAAATAATTGAGGGAAAACTTGTGTGCCATGAGTGATATATACCCAAAAGTTTTAGGAAGAGCTAACAACAGCAGGCTTACCACCATCACCATCATTTTGTGTTTCAGTGCCATTTTCTTTCTTATGGATAGTTCTTACCAAGCGCTCTGGGACACAGATAGGTTGTTGTTGGTCCTGAGGAAAAACACAAACAGATCCTCTCCCCCAAATTAATACTGGGTCAGGTCCTTTCCAGGACCCAGTCAAGATGTCTTTCCTCTTTGCTTGTGGATGGCCACCAGACTTTCCACTAAAATGTCTATCAGCTGCAGTGCAGCCCATAGCATCCAAAGTTAAAAAATTGAGGGTGAATAAAGCAAGGTTAAGTCTGTTCTTGAGAGGGGCTAATGCCCCTATCCCCCCTTTTTTTTTAGTTAAGCAGACTTTTAATGTTTGATTAGCCCTATCTATGATAGCTTGTCCTTGTGGATTGTAGGGCAATCCTGTAGAATGATAGATATTAAACTTTGAGCAAAACTGTTGAAAGGAAGAAGTATACGCAGGCCCATTATTTGTTTTAAATGATTTTGGCCTTCCCATAGTAGCAAAGGCTTGAAGGCAATGACTGATTACATCTTTTGTCTTTTCCCCTGTATGGGTGGTGGCAAATATATATCCTGAGTAGGTATCTACAGTTACATGTACAAATCTTAAAGTACCAAATTCAGGGATATGGGTGACATCCATCTGCCATAGATGATCTGGAAGGAGTCCTCTAGAATTGACTCCAAAATGAGGAACAGAAATGAGGCACACAGGCAGGACACTCTTTTACTATATTTCTGGCTTGTTCTTTTGTAATGTTATATATTATTTTGAGAGTAGTAGCATTGACGTGAAAATCTTTATGGAAATTCATTGTTCCTTGTACAATATTAAACAAACGAGGATCTCGAGTAGCTGAGTCTGCAGTAGAATTTCCTTGAGCTAAAGGCCAAGGTAAGCCTGAATGTTCTCTGAAATGGCCTATATATAGAGGTTCTTGGTGAGCCCACAGAAGAGTTTTTACTTGATAAAAGCATTGTTGTAAGGTAGATTGAGGACTAATGGGTCCAGTTGTCTCCAGCTGTGGCACAAGTTGGGCAATATAGAGACTATCAGTATAAATATTTTAAGGTTCCTCAGGAAATGTTTGTAAGGGAGATATTATTGCTTCTAGTTCAGGTTTCTGAGCAGACTTATGAGAAGTAAAAATAGTCTGTACTTTATCAGAAACTACTGTAGCTGTACCAGAGGAGGAACCATCTATAAAGATTGTTTTTGCTGCTGGGATAGGTTGAGCCTTAACAACCTGAGGGAAAATAACAGGATGTCTTTTGAAGAAGTTGACAGTAGGTGAACTTGGGAAGTGATTATCAAATGTGGCCATGGTGGAACAATAGACAATTGCCCAATCTTTATTGTTGTTACCCAGTATTTCAATCTGTTTTGCCATGTACGGGACAATAACTCTCTGAGGATGAACTCCAAAAACTCGAAGGACTGTCTTAAGTACTAATGTAACTAGATTTGCTACCATCACAGGAAATGGGGAAACAATATTTTTGGGAGACACTGGCAAATGGATCCATATCAGGAGTTCAGTTTGCCACAATAGACCTGTAGGAGTATATTCAGAATCTAATATTATGAGATTAAAAGGCAAGGATAGATCAACTCTATCACTAAGAGCATTTTCTAAAGCTTGTTCTACTAACCTCAAGGTTTTTCTACCTTTAGGAGTTATATTTCTGGGGGATGTAGGGTCTGAATTTTCTTGGAGAATATCAAACAGAAGCTTAAGTTGACCAGTGTGATTTCCAAATTTGGCCTTATCCAATTTATTTCACCTAATAATTTTTGGAAATCATTTAGAGTCTTAAGTTTTTTCATGGCTAATTGAATTTTTTGTGGCCTAACACAGGTATCTAATATTTGATGTCCTAGAAAGATAATAGGGCTGTGGGTTTGCACCTTTTCTGGTGTCACATGTAATCCCCATTTTTCTAGGGTTTTGATAATATCATCAAATACCCCTAATAAGCTCTCCTGTTCCTTACGAGCCAAAAGAATATCATCCATATAATGGAGACAATAAAGTCCTTTACAATTTTGTCTAATCTGTGATATAGCGTGGCCAACATATATTTGACACATAGTGGGACTATTTGCCATTCCCTGGGGAAGGACCACCCATTGGTATCTAGTATTAGGCCCTTCATTATTTAAAGAAGGAACGGAAAAGGCAAATCAAGGGCTATCCTCAGGATGAACAGGAATGTAAAAGAAACAATCTTTTATATCTATAGAAATGATATGATCATGTTTTGGAATAGCAGCTAATGAGGGGAGAACCAGTTACACCGGGCCCATAATCTGCATACTGGAATTTATGGCTCTCAAATCTTGGAAAAGTCGCCATTTCCCAGGCTTCTTTTTTATGACAAAAATGGGTGTATTCCAAGGGCAAGTGGAAGGAATGATATGATTTTGCTTCAATTGTTGATTAACTATTTCCTGGGCCGCCTCTATTTTTTCTTTAGAAAGGGGCCACTGGGGGACCCAGATAGGATTATTGGATTTTCATGTTATTTTTAGTGGTTCAGTGGCCCCTCCAGAAAACCCATCCCCTCAGACCCTGTTTGTCCTTTGGCTTGAATGGGGCAGGTAACACCTTGTAAATTTTTGCATAGTCCTTTTTTAGGGATATAACCTTGTCTCATCATGACTGGCAAAACAGTTGGGTTTAGACAGCACATGTTTTGCTCAACTGAGGAAGAAATGACAACATCCATCTGTGTTAAAATGTCTCTCCCCAAAAAGTGAAAGGCAGGTGAGCTAATACATAAGGTTGGAATGTTCCCCTTTTCCCATCAGGGTCCTCCCAAGATAATACAGCTGAACTTTGTAATGGGGTTTGGGCAAATCCAAGTCCCCATAAGGTAGTACTGGATGCTGTTACAGGCCATAATTTTTTCCAGTTCTTCTGTCTTGTAATAGAGATGTCAGCACCTGTGTCTATTAGACGCTTTATTGGAGTACCATTAACTTTTAATTTAAGCATGGGTCTATTTTTTGTTGATTGTGCCCAAAAGACACCTGATCTGTGCATACAAACCCATTGTTTTTTCCAGTCCTTTGTGAACTGGGAAAGGCCCCATGATGGCTAGACAATATCAATATTTGTGCTATTTTAACTCCTGGAGAAACAACAGATATCCCTTGAGGGCAAGATAGCATAATATTTATTTCTCCACTATGATCAGAATCAATGACTCCTGGCAATACTTGTAATGCTGACATAGTTGTGGAACTCTGCCCTAACAATAATCCTATTGTGCCCTCAGGCAGTGGTCCATGTACGATGGTGGGAATCACTTGTACTCCCACTTCTGGGGTTAAAATGAGTCAGGTGGAGGCACAGAGGTCCAATCTCCCGCTCCCTGATGTTCCTGGGGACAAGGAGAAGATAGTCAGAAAGGATTGTGAGTGGGGATCTGTACTATGGGATTCTGAAAGGCCCCGTATATTTGAAGTCCCCAGGTTGGGCCCCCCTGGCCGTTTTTTGACTGGGCTGGCATAGGATATCTCTCTATATCAAATCTTGATGTACAATATTTTGCCCAGTGCCTTCCTTTTCGGCACCGGGGACATAGACCTGGGGCAGTTGATTTGTCCCTTGTTGTTCTCCAGTCTTAGGTGTTCCCCTAGGCTTTAATCCTATGGCTCCTTCAGGGCAGTCTTCTCTGAACTGCCCTCCTTGCCCACACTTAAAGCATATTACTCCATTAGCTCTTGATTGCCCCTGATTTGGCCCATGAAGAGCAGCAGCTAATACTTGTCCTGTAATGACTGCATCATTGATATCCCTGCAGACCTTTATATGGTACTCAAATCTTTATTTTTCCATGGTCTTATAGCTTCTTTACACCATGTATTTGCTTGCTCATAAGCTAATTGTTTTATTAAGGGCATAGCTTGTTCTGAATCCCCAAATACTCTAGCAGCAGTTTGGATTAATCTATCAACAAAATCTGCAAATTCTTCGCTACTTCCCTGAATCACCTTGAACAACTGTCCTTGTAAATCTCCTGTCCCTTGAATTAACTTCCAGGCTTTAGTGGCAGCAGCAGCAATTTGTGCATACACCCCAGGATCATAAATTCTCTGCTGTTGAATACCTTCATATTTTCCTTCTCCTGTTAGCATTTCTACATTTCTTTGGGGAAAGCCTGCGGCAGCGTTACACCATGCCATTTATAATGAGGCTTCCTGCCATGCAGTTTTCCACACTAGGTATTGTCCCCCTGATAGCACAGCTTTACATAGCCTTTTCCAATCTTCCTGCACTAGATTTAGCCCTGATACTGATTCCAACATACTAATTGTAAATGGGGCCTCTGGACCACATGTAGCCACTGCCTCTTTAAAATGTTTTACTGTTTTGAAATCCAGAGGTTGGTGGAATTTTTGTCTATTTTGGTCCTCTAGTACAGGGAAGAATTGTGGGACTGCTGAGGTTTACTTAAGGGGGATTTCTTCTCCCCATGGTGAAAAACCCATCTGATTTATAGCATGAGCTAACTCCTCCCAAGGGTATCTTGGAGGATATAGGGGGGCAGGATGCTTGGGGGAGAGCTGCTGCCTCCAGGAAGAGATTGGTATTCTTTCCCAATATAACTGATGGGGGCAACCATGTCCTTGATGCTCTTTCTAATTCCTCCCCAGTAAGCCCCTCCTCCTCTTCTTCCTCTTTATGAGAAGTTACACTTAGTTGTTTGTTTATCTCTTCCAGACACATATTTCCTTTTTTTACTAAAGTTATTATTTTACCTTTTTTAGATGTTAGACATTCTTTAATGAGCTGCCACATGGGAAAAGTACCTCTAGATAACAGGGATTGCTTTTCTGCTTTAATAAGATCCTCTTTATCATGTTCCCATTGTGGAATATTTAGGACTCCCTCTTCCAAAAACCAAGGACTAACCTTGGCCAACGTGGTTACATGTGCTGTCACAGTAGATCATTTTACAGCAGTCCCATTAGTCTTAAATACATCCTGTATGATTCTTATAATTTGATTTCTAGACACTTGTGACCCCATTCTGGAGTTATGAGATCTCCCTTTACCAGGGTTATGTGGCCTCCTTTACTGGGTAATGTAGACTCCCTTTACCAAGGTATGTGGTCCCCTTCACCGGGACTGTGGGGTCCCTTCACTGGGACTGTGTGGTCCATTCACTGGGACTCTGTGACCTCCCCCTTATACACTCTGGCCAGAGATTTCTGGGAGGTTATCCTACAGTTTTTGTATAGCTTACTTTAAGTTACTCAGTTTTCCTATAGCTTACCTTAAGTTACTTACCTGGGAGGACACAGAAGGAGAAAGAAGTTCCCCGTACGGGCCACCACTTGTTCTCTCCAGGGGAACCGGTGCGGAGAAAGGAGACACCACCAATCTTTAGTTGATGACATTTACTACGTCCTCCCTGCTTTTCTGCCTCCTTTCTTCTGTCACTATCTCCCTTCTCCTACCCTCTCCCTCTCTCCTCCCCCAGGCTCCTAGCTTATCAGCCAATTATAGCAAAGCTTTCTCTCACATAGGAGAACATGTAGAGGAATGTCAGCATAGCACTATATGAATCATGAGCTGTCCATGCGCGGCATGATATTAGATAGCTAATCATAGAGCCTGGCATTAACATGTCATAAGTCTCCAAGAAACTAGTAAGCAAGCAACCTTTTTGGGTACTTCTTTATTTTGGTAGCCAGTGCCCTTTGGCTCACTGCCAGGTGCCATCTTGTCCGATATGGCCCTCAACAGTCACACATCTTGGTGTCATGTTTCCCAATTCAATCATCACCTAAGCCACTGGGTTGCACTGCAGGCTCCCCTGCCCTGAACTGTCAACAACCATCATTCCTTGTGACTGGTAGGGCCCTAGAAGAGACTGCTGACTCAGCAAAATCCCGGGAGAGCCCAGACCTGGAGGAGCGGTTTGGGAGAGCAATGCCGCTGGCACAGGTGTGATCTGGGTGGCCTGGAGGCCATGAGGCCTGGTGCAGACAGATGAGGACAGCGCCACCTGGTGGGCCTGGAGGGTAGTGCGGGCTGTCAGGCTTCAGAGGGTTCCCTTGTCCTGGCAGGAGGTGGATGGATCACAGGCATGCAGGGTCACACCCCTAACACACCCGGACTTTTCTTCTCCTGGGGAGCACGTGAGAATCACATTTTTTTAAAACACTAGTCCCTGGGACTCATTTCCTTCATCTTCTTCATCTTCCCACTTACCATCAAGGCTGGGTTGGCGCCCACCTTGAATCTCAGACCTTGAAGTGGAGGGGATCTGAAGTGTCTCCTCATCGTGATCTCATTGTGCTGTCATGACGCCCTTCTGTGACATCAGGTGGTGTCCGCAGCACAGCCAGGATACCCGGGAAGCTACTCATCAAAATCCCTGTTGCCCAAGGCCCAGAAGCAGCCCCTGGGTATAGTAGCAAAGTGCATTCTTTTACTGGAGCCTTTGATCTCCGCTCTCTTCATTTCCAAAATGCCCGACGCCAGCCCCTCCGGATTTGAATATTGTAGTTCTCGCCTCTTTGGCTCGCATGTCCTGGGAGCACTGGAAAACAAGTGAAGCATTTCTTTGAAAAGAATCCAATGAGAATAGATGGATTTTATATGGAAGCGAATGACTGAGATTTCAGTGGATATGACTTTCTGCAACTAATCTCACTGTCATAACTCTTGAGAGGAATTGCAGCAAACATACCTACCAGAAGTTTGTAAATTGGATGTTGATTTTTTTTTTCTGCCAGCAAATATTGCTCCTGGGATCATGAACCATGTGAGCCCTCACCTCTTCCCTTTGACTATTTCTATTTACAGACAGGGTCTGGCTAAGTCGCTTAGGCTTTCCCTAATTTAGGGAAACTGGCTATGCCCTTATTTCACTTAGCATGATATTCTCCAATTCCATCCATTCATCTGCAAATATCATAATATTATTCTTTTTTATGGCTGAATAACATTTCATTGTGTATATATACCACATTTTCTTTATCCATTCATCTGTCCAAGGGCATCTAGGTTGGTTCCACAATCTAGCTATTTTGAATTGAGATGCTATAAACATTGATGTAGCAGCATTACTGTAGTATACCAATTTTAAGTCCTTTGGGTATAAAACGAGGAGGGATAACTGGGTCAAAATGTGGGTCCATTCCAAGTTTTTTGAGGATTTTCCATACTGCTTTCCAGAGTGACTGCACCAATTTGCTACTCCACCAGCAATGTAAAAGTGTGCCTTTTTCCCAACATCCACACCAACATCTATTATTGTTTGTATTCTTGATACTAGCCATTCTAATTTGAGTAAGATGAAATCATAGAGTTGTTTTAATTTGTATTTCTCTAATTACTAGAGGATGTTGAACACTTTTTCATATATTGTTTAATTGCCTGTATGTCTTCTTATGTAAAGTGTCTGTCCAGTTCCTTGGCCCATTTATTGATTGGGTTTTCTATATTTTTGATGTAAAATTTTGTAAGTTCTTTATAAATTTTGGAGATAAGTGCTCTCTCTGAAGTGCATGTGTAAATGATTTTCTCCCACTTTGTAGGCTGTCTTCTCAAATTATTGATTGTATCCTTTGCTGTGAAAAAGCTTTTTAATTTAAGTCCATCCCATTTATTGATTTTTCTTTGCTTTCTTGTGCTTTGGGGGTCTTGTTAAGGAAGTCTGATCCTAAGCCAACATGGTGAAGATTTGGACCTACTTTATTTTCTATTTGGTGCAGGAACTATGGTCTAATTCCTATGTTCTTGATCCATTTTGATTGAGCTTTGTGCAGGGTGAGAAATAGAGGTTTAATTTTATTTTACTGCATATGGATTTCTGGTTTTCCCAGCACCATTTGTTGAACAGGATATCTTTTCTCCATTGTATGTTTTTAGCTCTTTTGTATAGTATGAGGTAACTATTACTGTGGATTTGTCTCTTTGTCTTCTATTCTGTACCATTGGTCTGCCTATTTTGGCACCAATACTATGCCATTTTTGTTACTATTGCTCTGTAGTATAGTTTAAGTTCTGGTATTTGATACCTCCTGCTTCATTTTTCCTGTTCAGGATTGTGTTGGCTATTTGAGGTCTCTTATTCTTCCAGATGAAGTTCATGATTGCTTTTGCTATTTCTATGAGGAATGTCATTGGGATTTTAACTGGAATTGCATTGAATGTGTATAGCACCTTTGATAGAATGACCATTTTGACAATATTAATTCTGCTTATTCAAGAACATGGGAGAATTTTCAATGGACATGCATGTTTGAGAGCTCAATGGATATGACTTTCTGAGCTAATCTCACTGTAATTACTCTTGAGAGAAATTACAGCTAATATATCTACCAGAAGTTGGAAAATTGCATGAGATTTTTTTGCCACCAGCAAATATTGTTCCTTGGATCACAGATTCTGTGAGCCATCATCTATTCCCTTTGCCTACTTATATTTACAGACAGAGTCTGGCTACGTTGCTTAGGCATTCCCCATTTAGGGCAATTGGCTTTGCCCAGGAGAACCACCTTTCTCAACCTCCCCCATACCTGAGAAGATAGGCAAGGCCTAGCAACTCCACGGGGCTGTGCATTTTGCCCAGATATCTGCCTGTAAGAATGTTTCACAGGAAAAAGCCCAAAGAATAAGAAGAGTGAGAAAGAAATGAGTAGACTGCAATCATGTGGCACATATACACAATGAAATATTACTCAGCCATAAAGAAGAATAAAATTATGGCATTTTCTGGTAAATGGATGGAATTGGATACTATTATGCTAAGTGAAATAAGACAATCCAAAAAAAGCACAATGGGCAAATGTTCTCTTTGATATGCCAATGCTAACTCACAGTAGATAGCAGGGAGGGAGCAGTAGAGGTTCACCAAATTGGACAGGGGAAATGGAGGAAGCAAAGGGAATGGAAATGCAAAGGATAGTAGAATAAATAGGACATTACTTTCCTATGTGCATATACAAATACACAATCAATGTAATTCCACATGATGTACAACCAGAAGAATGGGAAATTATACTCCACGTATGTACAACATGTCAAAATACATTCTACTGTCATGTAAATAATTTAAAACAAGTGAAGCCAGACACTTCAAAAACATAGCAAAATTACGTGCTAAAATAATAAACCAACAGAAGTAACCATACATTGTTCACTTGAGGTGGAAAACATTTTGGGCATGGATGTATCTATAATATATATATATAAAATTGTGGCCAAGAAAACACTTAAAAATTATAAAATACAGATTAGCAAAAGTACTGATAACACCCATCACACTACCCACAACCACAGTGACAGCATGTGCAAAACAATACCCATTCAAGTGTGTACATAAAGTAATTGCAGAAAAATAGTAGAATTACTCAAGAAAAACATAGTTGTTCCTAGCAATTTCAATAACTTTAATAGCCTAGTATGACCTGTTCTAAAATCTAATGGGTCATTCAAATAATGATTAGATTATAGAAACCAAAATAGGGTATCTCCCAAACTCCCAAGAGCACTATTAGATGTAGAAGTCACCAATAAAATAACACCATATAATGGAGAATTCTACATGAAAATTGACATGTTCTATATGTTCTTTACAATACCTACAGTTAAAGAAATCTGAGAATATTCCACTTTTATGTGAGATGGCAAATAATACCAATTTGTAAGATTCCCACAGAACTAGTGAATTGGTTCTATAATAGCTCATTCAATACTATCCTTCCCAATTATGGAGTAAATCATGACTCATTGATCATATCCTATATAGATGATATAATAGTAATAAGTAATAATAAGAAAAAACTAGAAGCAGAAAAGAAACAATTAATAGATGAACTTAAAAACAGGATTGAACTCTAAATGAGAAGGAAAAACAGGACCTGATACCACATGTATGTTTACAAGTTACATGGTTATCAAATGGGAGCCAGATACCAAATACAGTGACAAACAAAATTTTGGCAATAGGGACACTGAGATATCTAAACAAGAAGTACAAAGGCTGTTAGAACTATTTGACTACTAAAGATAATATATACCTTATCTAAACATTATATTAAGGCCTATATATAAAATAACAAGAAGTCCACGGGCCTTCTAATGGGGAGCAGAACAAGAACAAGCACTACAAACTTCAAGATTATGTCCATATCTTCCCAAAATTACATTATCTAATACCTCATGCACACAACTTAGATAGAAATCATAAGGGCACAAGATTATGGCACATAGTCATTATGGCCCAAGGAACAAATTCAATTTTGTTCCAGTAGGATTGTGGATCATGAAATTCCCATATGCACCAAATAAATACACACCTTTGAAAAACAAGTTTAGCTAACTTATGAGGCACTAAAAGACAGAGCCTCTGAACTAGCAAGAGAACTGTTAAAATCAGATATATGATACCTTACTTCACTGCAAGAGATTATGTGCTTAAGAGCTGTCAGGTATCCGAATTGATCAAAACCTTGTTTCGTGCAAAAGTACACACAAAGTGGGGATGCTGGCTTCAAGGACCAACCAGGGCTCCACACAAAATGAAGATCAATCTGCTGGAATTTGCAATTCTGCCCTAATGTATTCCCTTTCATCTGCTATGTTTCAAGGACTTCTTTTTCCAAAGTTATAATCCTTTACTGTTTTGCTAGTTTTAAGTGGTCGGCTCACACAGATTCTCCCCCAAGTTTCACTACAATCTCCTAGGTCCTTGAGATGGGAGTCCAGGTCCCAGGGTGACATCTAGTAGCTGTCTCTCATTATGTTATCTGCAGACTTTATAATGCCTAAGTACTTTACGTGCCAATTACTTGCCCTTGTGGCTTCCTGATCAGGTTTTTTTTTTTTCTTTTAAAAATGTCGCAGATATCTCTTCTTTTGATGCATTAGTGAACTCACATTATTAGCATCCTTTATATATAATGTTATATCCTCTGGACCTGATATTGAAATGTCACATTTTTCTTTTAAATTCTTGGTGGAAAATGCAACTACCGCAGACACCACTGCCATTGCCCAGAGGTCTTCTCAATGGGTGCATCGGCAGCCTACACCAGTTACAATGCTACCCCCAATGCCTCAGCTACCATGCCCAGAGGCCTTTTTCCAGGGCGCAGCTACTGCCTACACCACTGCAGAAGACGCTACTCTGATGCTCACCTGAAGGTCTTCTCTCCTGAAGACACTGCTCCTTGTGTTCTTGAATCCTGAGTTACAGAGCAATAAGGAATGCAGCCTCTCTCTAGTCCGCCATCTTGGATCCCCATAATATGTCAAAATTCACTCTACTGTCATGTATATCTAAAAGAAACAAATTTTAGGTGCTAGGTGCCATGCTGGTGTGCAGGGAGGCGGCGTGCTTCCCTGCTCCGGGCGCGGGTGAGAAGACCGAGTCCGGCCCCAGCACAGGGGGCCGCGCCAGCAAGAGTGGGAGACAGCTAGGGCCGAACTTGTTGGCCCATTACTGGTGGCTCGGGAGTCTGCATCTGGGAGACTATTGCCCAGAAGAAAAGATGTTTGGTTTTCACAAGCCAAAGATGTACTGAAGTATAGAAGGTTTCTGTATTTGCAGAGCTAAGTCCTCCAGTTCTCCATTCACTGACAGTAAACATTATGAAAAGGACTTCCAGAGCTGTTTTGGCTTGCATGAGACTCATTCAGGAGACATCTGCAATGCCTATGTTCTGCTCCTGAAAAGATGGAAGAAGTTACCAGCAGGATAAAAAAAAAAAACCTGGAATCATGTGGTAGATGCAAGGGCAGGACCTAGTCTAAAGACTACTTTGTAACCAAAGAAAGTAAAAACTCTATTTGGAAACAGGATAAAAAGCAACCAGATCAGTAAGCTGCAGAAGGAATTTAAACGTCACAATTCTGATGCTCACAGTACCAACTCAAGTGCCTCCCCAGCTCAATCTCTTTGTTATAGTAATCAGTCAGATGATGGCTCAGATACAGAAATGGCTTCTGGCTCTAACAGAACACCAGTTTTTTCCTTTTTAGATCTTACATACTGGAAAAGACAGATAGTATGTTGTGGGATTATCTATAAAGGCCGTTTTGGAGAAGTCTTCATTGACACACAACTGTTCAAGCCTTGCTGCAGCAACAAGAAGACAGCTGCAAAGAAGCCAGAGGAGCAGGGGCCAGGGCCTGTGCCCATCTGCACTCAGGAATGGTGACTGAGGTTTATGTAGAAGGGGAACAGAAATGATTTAAATTTTGAAAAGACCACAAAGCAACAAACTGACCTTCCTATTTTTAACTTGGATACCTGCTATTCTGCCAAAAGACATTTTCTAGAATAGTTTTGAATGGGTTATTTTTCTTCCATTCCCACAAACTCTGAAGCCAGTGTCTAGCTTACTAAAAGAAAAAAGAAGTGTACATAATATTTAAGATGCTGAGTATTTCATAGGAAAGCTTAAAGCTGCTGTAAAGTGCTCTTTAAGTCTTTTTTTTTTTAAATAATCCCTTTCTAATGAATAAAATTAGGGGAATTTCAGGGGACAGAGATGGGATTTGTTGTATCATAAACCATATGTAGTTTTTAGTCTTTCTATATTGAGAAGCAGTGGTTGGGGCATTTTTAAAAGATGGCTGGCTACACTTGTTTTCCCTCAAGTTAGTAGATTTGTCATAACTCAATAACATGTCTTGCCCCTAGAGGTAGTTGTTAATAATTTTGAAATATTAAGGTCTTGCCAAGTTCCTAATGATTAAACCTATACTACTGATGATTAAGCAGGACAGACTGAGCTTTTTGGTGCAAGTACCTTGAAGGAGGAAGTGCTTTCTAAATACACAGAAGCTTGACATTGTATGTTGTATCTTATGTCACCTTCCTTCATATTAATATTTGTTAAAGATTTTAATTTATGTGAAACTTCTCAAGCAGAATCAAAGCTCCTCTTGGGGAAGTGGCAAGTACGTGGGATAGATGAGATCCTATATGAATAGTACCAAAGCATTACCACATGGTGGAAAACACACTCTTAAAAATGTTAAACTGTATGCAAATCTTCAGGATGGCAAAACAGTTTAATGCTTCTTGGGCACGCTGCTTGGAGAGCTTGTGAGTGTGTAAATAATTGACTTTATTTGTGTTACATGACTGGTAACTTCATTGAATTCTGCACAATTCAGTTTTAGCTCTGGATTACTTCAGTTGACCTTTGTGGTTTTATCTGCATAGAGTAGGTGTTTGACTTGTTTTAACTTGTAGGGGTTTTGGGGTTTTTTTGGTCATTATTTAAAGTAAAATTTACTAAGGAAAAAAGTGTGTTCATGCTACGGGGGTTAGTGTTGTTTTGACTTCTTTTATTTAGACTTTCTGAATATTGAGATTTGCTGATTGTGGAACTTTTCAATTCTAAAATACTTATTAAAACCTCTCACTTGAACCCAAACCAAAGTATTCTTATTGCTTCTTTCCTAAAAGTTCAGAAAGAAAAATAGCACCAGTTCAAACTTTTCATACACAAGAGTGGAATATTTGCCTGCCTTATAATAACATGACTCAGTGCTTATTTTTAAAACTGAATTTTAAAAATTAGATAACGTCACAATTAGGAGGGAGCCACTTTTTATGAGTACCCTATAGTTTTATAGTTCTTAGTCTAAACTTATTTTATATTTCTTCCTTTTGAGAAAATACCAACATGCTACAAGCCACCTTATGCACAGACTACACAGTGAGTTGGGTCGGCTCTCCCATAGCCTTTGAGGTGTATTACAAGAGTCCAGCCATTATCACTCTCCTGAGTTATTTTGAAATTTTTTTTGTACATTTTGGTTGCAGTATTGATGGTGGAATATACTATAATATGGATCATCTCTACTTCTGTATTTATTTATTTATTACTAGACCTCAACCACAGTCTTCTTTTCCCCTTCCACCTTTCTTTGCCTGTAGGATGTACTGTATGTAGTCATGCACTTTGTATTAATATATTAGAAATCTACAGATCTGTTTTGTACTTTTTATACTCTTGGATACTTATAATCAAAACTTTTACTAGGTTATTTAATCAATTTAGTCTTACTAGAAAATAAGAAAATAAATAAAAATAAAAGGAACAAATTTTTGAAAAGGTAGTATAAGTGAAAGCAAAGCAAAAACAAAGTAAACTGAAAGCAAAAAGCACTCTCAAGAGAATAGGTCATCTCCAAGCAGAGAGCAAAAGGAAACAGTGCTGTTTCCAAATATATTACTGTTTAATGTTTGCCTTGAGAACTGGCTGGGGTCCACTTCAGCACTTTTTGCCAATCAGGTAATAAACTCTTCCTTCACTTTAGGTTGTGGAGACTTTGACTCAAGTAAGTCCTCTTAGAAACTGGGATGGGGGTCATCCTATTCAGGGAGGCTTCATCTACAGTCAATACTATGTTAGTATGGTTATTGGGGGCCACAAGTCAGACAAAATTTACTATAGTTCACCTGCACTACCAAAGAAATTTCTCTTCTGAAATATATTGAGAAATATATGACTATGATTCCTAGCTTTACTCTGACATCAATTGACCCTATCAAGAGCTAGTCCCATTTTGCAGAGATCATTGATATTTTCTTGACATATTTCTATTTGGTTACCTTTGTTCCCATCTGTTTATTCTCATCTGTTTATGCACACCTGTTGATTTTCTAAAAATTTTCTGATTACTCATTTGCCTTAAAAGTGATTTAAAGAAAACTTGAAAAGTAACTTAAAGAAAACCTGTGACCTTGCCATTTTACTGGTTTGCATTCCACTTCTCATTTCTAACTTCTACCTACCACCACACCAAAGCTTTGGCTCTAGGCACCTCTGGCTAGCTGCCATTCCTACTGGCACAGCCTCCACTAGCCCACATTTGTAATATGGTAGCACAAAAGCCCCTCAACTGTGAGAAATATTTATCTTCAAGTCTGAAGAAGAGTGGTATCCCTCCAAGTCACCCTCTCTCCTGAGTTCCTGTAAACCTCAAAACCAGGGGCCTATCAAAACAAAACAAAACAAAACAAAAACCTTCCAAGTGGAGGGAGTCAACCATACATTCATAGCACAGGAACCCAGGACCCTATGGAGCAATCTGGGAGAATATGAGGGGGATCTGCTGTGTTCACAAAGGAGAACACATGCAGGCAGGCAACATGGTGTCTGTGCATCACTCCTGGAGCTGCAGCACCACCTCTGACTCAGGACCAAGTTTCCTCTGTGGCAAAGTGAAGGTCTCCTAAACCTGGGGCTCTGTGGGATGAAGAGCAAAGGACACTGCTTGAACTTCCACTGGCAGCCTCATGACCTCACCTCACCTCTGTTATCAATGGTGAGCTTCCACTCCTTGGTCATCTCACAACTACTGATGAACTGAAACTCATTAGACATAAACCACTGGCTGTGATGGCAGTGGTGTATCAATCAGTCCTTGCTTACCCCACAGTTTGTGTACTACAGCAGCATGTGGCTGCTGCTACACTCCACCTTGATGCATGGTTCACCTTTCTGCAGCAGAATGTGGAAATTCCAGGCATTACAGTGAAATCTCAGAACTTCCAGAAGGTCAGAAGTTCTCAGCACAAGCATGGCTTTGTGCATGCTAAAGTAGACATGTAAAGATAGACTGGCAGAACCAATAGTATCCCATACCCTGCTTCCTAGGTGGACAGCTAGGGACCAGGCTGGGCTGCTGCTTTGGGCAATGGCACCAGCTAGTAGCATCCAAAAAAGCAGCAGTGCTGCCAGAGTTGGATGGAAGATAGCCAGGGTGAAAGCCAGGTCTTTGCAGCCTGAGAGTTCCTTCATCATCAGCATAACTGATTCTGGCTGGGACTGGAGCTATGGATCTTGCCTTGAGCCCTAAAGCCTCCTGGTCTCATGCCCACCCTGCCTGCTACTGCATCTGGGCTATAGCAACTGCATCTCCCACAGCCTGCTGAGCTGCTCTGGCTGACTGACTGGGTCACCTAGCCAGAGCCATGGTGTTATCAGAGCTGCTATCCCTCTATGGCCTATTCACCTAGTGCTGCAGATCCCAGTCTCTGGGGTCCCACTTGGCCTGGAGCTCACTTGGTATTTGCCCCGAAGTAGTCTGGCAGTTCAATGGCTTGCCAGTCAGATTACATTGGACAGTGAGAAGCCACAGAGTCTCCAACACTACACCCTGTCCACACCTGGACCACCAAGCTACCAACCTTCCACGTTACCCAGCTGCACACTGGAATCTACCCATAGGTGCTCTCCTTACTTGGGACTTGAGAGACTCCTGCAGCCACCACCACTTGGTCAATTCAAAAGACCAGGTGCATCAGATGGGTGCAGGCTCCAGCTGGGGGTGCTAAAGGACTGTGCTGGATTGTGGGGAAATGGGGTGAAGCCATGGCCCTCTCCCCAAGTGAGAAGCACAGGAGGGAGACCTGAGGGTGCCAGACAGGCACCCATATTACTGGGCACAAACTTCAGTTCAGGACCCCAGCTGGGGTGGAGAAAGGATGGGGTCCATCTGGATTGATGAGTGTTCTCCTGCAGGATGAGCATATATCACCTCACTTCCCAGTTCTGTGACTGTGTGAGCCTGTAGATTTCAGTAGGGGCATTTGTGCTTTTCTGCATCTGCCAGATGCAAGGTTGTGTTTTTGTGAAGAGTTTTGAGTTCCATGCATAAGAACAGTAATTCCCTGTCAGCTATTAGACACTTCACACTTTCTATATTTTTATTAGACAATTCACATGTACTCCTTAACTTTATAGGAGTTAGTGAACTTGCTCACTATGAGATTTTTTTTAAATTTATTTATAGGTTTTTATTTATTTTTGTTTGAAAAAATAGTTTGTAGACCATTTTATTTGAATATATGAACAACCAATAGGCTACTACAATCCAAATAAACTCTTTACATTTTAGAATGTTTGTGAAGTATAATAAGTTTTTAAATTAGTGCTTTGTAGGTATACATAAAGGTGAAATTCACTGTGTTATATTTATATATGCACATAGGATAATTTGGTCAAATGTATTCTACCAATTCTCCCATTTCCCAACCCTCCTCCCTCCCCTGAAATCTCCTTCCTCAACTCTATTTATCTCTTTTCTATTTTCATGGAATCTCCCTTTGTATTTTCCCCTCTTATTTGGTCTAGCTTTTGCATGTCAGAGAAAACATTCAACCCTTGACTTCTGAGTCTAGTTTATAGCACTCAGCATGATATTCCCAGTTCTACAAATTTACTGATAAATGCCATGGCTTCATTCTTCTTCCTTTTTTTTTTTATTCTTCTTAATGGCTGAGTAAAACTCCATTGTGTATAATCCACTCATCTGTTGGCAGGCTTCTGGGCTGGATCCATAATTCGACTATTGTGAATTGTGCTGCTAAAAATGTTGATGTGGCTGTATCACTATAGTATGCTGATTTTAGTTCTTTTGAATTTATTGTCCCACTTTATAGAGGAGGAACATGAAACAGAGAGGTCAAGCAAGTGCCTGATGACACACACCTATTTCAAATCCAAGATGTCTGCCTCCAAGACAGATAGTGTCAGTCATGGCATGGGGCAAGAAAGAGGAGTTGACTGAAACAGGGCAGGGTTGGAGATGAGATGACTGGTCAAGCAAGTATACACACCAGCATATTCTTTCTCCACTATGAGCATGTCTGGATAAGAGGGGCCTGCCATATCCATGTCCACCTCTGTGCTTTGGGCAAGCCAGCAATGTGACTTGTCTTTAATCTCCAGTACCCCTACACCTCCCTTCATACTTGACTCTATGTGGAATTGGAGTGTCAGCAAAATAAACAAAATAAACTAAGAAACCTCATGTTTAAGCAACCCCATTTCTTATTCAAAGTTTTATTTCCTCCTTCATTTCTGACTTTGTTTTGAAAGTTCAGGAGTTTTAGACTAGGTACTTTTTATGTGTTGGATGGCAGAGCTTATTTTAAGTGAGCTGAAAGACAAAAATAAGATGAAGTAATTCTTAGTACAGGCATGTTCCATAGTCTCCAAAGTTAGTTATTTAATAAATAATATTTATGGACAACTTGGAGAGGTTGAAGCATTTGATAATGTCTAACTATCTTGAGCCTGTAACAACGGAACAGCAAGAGGACACTTTACACCACTGCAATACAGTCATCATTGACTGACACCAAAGGTGAGACTCAAACCCTGGGGATATTAGTAAACACACAGAATTAACAGAAGAGGTTTACTAGATTTAAAAATAAAATGTATTTTAAGGGAAATTTACATTATGGGAAATATAGTATAAGGTATTCCATGAAAAGAGAGATTATAGATAAAGGAAATTAGCAACTGAACTATCTAAATAAATTTCATTAATGCAGTTTTCATGATAGAATATACTTACCCCATGCATTTACCTAAAAAGTATTCCCCTAAAAGTCACAGGGGTTATATTTTGTGTTAAACCACTCTTGTCTTTTAGGGAAGGAGCCATATCAGGTTGATAGTGGTAATACTAGCTATGAAAATTCAGACAAACGAGTTGACAAATTCCCAAAATAGTAAATTGAATTTCCTTGACAAAATAGGTATAGAACCCTAGAGACAAAGCCCAGATCTGAAATATATGAATTAAAATCCTGAGCCTATGAATCAAGTTCTAGAATGGATGGATTTCTGAGACACCAAAATGATTTTTTATTAATTCCTACCATAGAAAAGTCTTTTGACTATGTTAGTACTGCAAATGAGAAAACAATTCAGGGGGAATATACACACAAGAAATTTCACATGAAAAATAAAAGACTGATGTCAAGTAAACAAAAATGCTAGGCATGGTGGTGTATGACTGTAATCCCAGTTACTCAGGAGACAGAAGTAGGAGGATCTCAATTTTAAGGTCAGACACAGCAACTTAGTTAGACTGTGTCTCAGGGAAAAAAAAAAAAAAAACAAAAACAGTACCCTTGATGTCAATCTCCACTTTGAAAAAGAAAGACAAAAAAAAAAAAAAAAAAAGGAAAGAAAAACCTGAAAAATGCCACACCCCCCAAAAAAGGGGGGGAGGATGAGGGACAGAGTTGTGGCATGTAAAAACAAATCCACATGGTTATTTATTTTAATAATTCAGAGAAGAAAGTATTATTTTTCTCTGTGCAAATCTATATCCCCAAAGCCTGCCTATTCCTGACTACCTGCTGTCACACCGTTTATCCAACAGATATGATTGCCAGCACTGCTTCTCCTGTTCTGTAGGTTTTCAAAACTAGTCATGCTTGGAAAGTTAAGTAGTTTGTTCCACCCTGATGTTGTGTCAAGTAGTTGAAGATGAACACATGTCCTGTGAAAATCTACTACATACTTGAAATAAGAGAAAATCATATCGTGTAGTCACGTGATTATCTTCCAGAGAGGTTTTAAGGCCTGTCAATGCAGTGTTAAACACAAAGAATGATAAAAGTATCAGAGGCTACATCTGCACCAATTAGTAAAAATGTAATATCATGGTTTTAAATGCAAACATATGAACATTTTGATCCTAGAATTGTGAAATACAGATTAAGCATCCTGATTTAAAAATAAAAAAACACATTTCAATGTTAACTAATTAGTTATTCACACAGAATCTCTTTTTATCTTTAACACAGATATTTGAGTTGAGTCAAATATTTACTTTCTGTGTATTAAATTATAATCACAACTTCAATGAACTGCATCATAATAAAGCAAAATGAAGAAAGGTGCACACATGTGTAATCTCAGCTACTTGGGAGTCTGAGGCAGGAGTATCACAAGTCAGAGGCTAGCCTCTGCAACTTAGAGACACCCTGACTCAAAATAAAATAAAAAGGGATGGAGGTGTGTCTCAGTGGTAGAGAGAGCCTATGGGTTCAATCCCCAGTACCACACAAACATACCAAAAATAAAGAAATACATAAAACTCTTCTGCATTTCTTTATCTTTTTGTTGTAAAACACCACATAGGCTATATGGAATTTAACCCTACATATGCTTAATATTTCATTCAATAAGCATTTATTAAATATCTAAACCTAATATACTCTATTAACATTTATATTAATTAAATTCTCACTTTTACTCTATTAACTCAAATCCTTAGAAGCATAGGGGCTAAAAAGCAATATGAATACTTTATGAAAAGTAACATCACTACAAAATCACTGTTAGGGAAATTACAACAAACAGCTTTAAAAATTTATTTCTAGGGCAACCCTTATTAGGTGACCTCTCACCTTATGGGAGCTCTGTCTCTTTTCTTCTCACTTGAATAAATCTTTTCTTTTATTCCACTCCTGAGGAAACAATGGAAAGGGGGAGAATAAAACAATACAAAGTAAAATTAAACCAGGGAGATAAACAAAGGTTACTTAAAAACTTCAACTGTTATGCCATGTTTCCCTGCATTATCTTTTTTCACAGCACATATAACTACCAGATATATATCTTTTTAAATAACAGCTTTTTGAAATATAATTGGCATAGGATTAAATTAACTCTTTTGTTTTTTTCCCACACCCCATTATGTATCATCATCCACTTATCAGCGAGATCATTCTTCCTTTGGTTTTTGAGATTGGCTTATCTCACTTAGCATGATATTCTCCAATTTCGTCCATTTGCTTGCAAATGCCATAATTTTATCATTCTTTATGGCTGAGTAATATTCCATTGTATATATATGCCACAGTTTCTTTATCCATTCATCAACTGAAGGGCATCTAGGTTGGTTCCACAATCTGGCTATGGTGAATTGAGCAGCAATGAACATTGATGTGGCTGTATCTCTGTAGTATGCTGATTTTAAGTCCTTTGGGTATAGGCCAAGGAGTGGGATAGCTGGGTCAAATGGTAGTTCCATTCCAAGTTTTTTAAGGAATCTCCATACTGCCTTCCAGAGTGGTTGCACTAATTTGCAACCCCACCAGCAATGTATGAGTGTACCTTTTCCCCACATCCTCGCCAACACCTGTTGTTGCTTGTGTTCTTGATAATCGCCATTCTGATTGGGGTGAGATGGAATCTTAGGGTGGTTTTGATTTGCATTTCTTTTATTACTAGAGATGTTGAACATTTTTCCATATGTTTGTTGATTGTTTGTAGGTCTTCTTCTGTGAAGTGTCTGTTCATTTCCTTAGACCATTTGTCGATTGGATTATTTGTAGTCTTGGTGTTGAGTTTTTTGAGTTCTTTATAGATTCTGGAGATTAGTGCTCTATCTGAAGTATGATTGGCAAAGATTTTCTCCCACTCTGTAGGCTCTTTCTTCACATTGCTGATAGTTTCCTTTGCTGAGAGAAAGCTTTTTAGTTTGAATCTATCCCAGTTGTTGATTCTTACTTTTATTTCTTGTGCTATGGGAGTCCTGTTGAGAAAGTCTGGTCCTAAGCCGACATGTTGAAGATCTGGACCTACATTTTCTTCTATAAGATGCAGGGTCTCTGGTCTGATTCCGAGGTCCTTAATCCATTTTGAGTTTAGTTTTGTGCACGGTGAGAGATATGGGTTTATTTTCATTTTGTTGCATATGGATTTCCAATTCTCCCAGCACCATTTGTTGAAGAGGCTATCTTTTCTCCATTGCATATTTTTGGCCCCTTTGTCTAGTATGAGGAAATTATATTTGTTTGGGTTTGTGTCCGTGTCTTCTATTCTGTACCATTGATCTACCTGTCTATTTTGGTACCAATACCATGCCGTTTTTGTTACTATTGCTTTGTAGTAAAGTTGAAGTTCAGGTATTGCAATACCCCCTGCTTCATTTTTCCTGCGAAGGATTGCTTTAGCAATTCTGGGTTTCTTATTCTTCCAGATGAATTTCATAATTGCTTGCTCTATTTCTGCAAGGTACATCATTGGGATTTTAATTGGAATTGCATTGAATCTGTATAGCACTTTTGGTAGTATGGCCATTTTGACAATATTAATTCTGCCTATCCAGGAACATGGGAGATCTTTCCATCTTCTAAGGTTTTCTTTAATTTCTTTCTTTAGTGTTCTGTAGTTCTCATTGTAGAGGTCTTTCACCTCTTTTGTGAGATTGATTCCCAAGTATTTTATTTTTTTTGAGGCTATTGTGAATGGAGTAGTTTTCCTAACTTCTCTTTCTGAAGATTCATCACTTATGTATAAAAATGCATTGGATTTATGAGCATTGATCTTGTATCCTGCTACTTTACTGAATTCACTTATGAGTTCTAAGAGTTTTCTGGTGGAATTTCCTGGTTCCTCTAAGTATATAATCATATCATCAGCAAATAGGGATAGTTTGAGTTCTTCTTTTCCAATTCGTATCCCTTTAATTTCTTTGGTCTGTCTAATTGCTCTGGCTAGAGTTTCAAGGACGATATTGAATAGGAGTGGTGAGAGAGGGCATCCCTGCCTTGTTCCAGATTTTAGGGGGAATGCTTTCAGTTTTTCACCATTAAGAATAATATTAGCCATGGGCTTAGCATAGATGGCCTTTACAATGTTAAGGAACGTTCCCACTATCCCTATTTTTTCTAGTGTTTTGAGCATGAAGGGGTGCTGTATTTTATCAAATGCTTTTTCTGCATCTATTGAAATAATCATGTGGTTCTTGACTTTAAGTCTGTTGATATGGTGAATTACATTTATTGATTTCCTGATGTTGAACCAACCTTGCATCCCTGGGATGAAACCCACTTGATCATGATGCACTATCTTTTTAATACATTTTTGTATGCGATTTGCTAAAATTTTGTTGAGAATTTTTGCGTCGATGTTCATTAAGGAAATTGGTCTGAAATTTTCTTTCCTCGATGTGTCTCTGTCTGGTTTAGGTATCAGGGTGATATTGGCTTCGTAGAATGAGTTTGGGAGGGTTCCCTCCTCTTCTATTTCATGGAATACTTTGAAAAGTATTGGAATGAGCTCTTCTTTAAAGGTTTTGTAGAACTCGGCTGAGAAACCATCAGGTCCTGGACTTTTCTTTGTTGGTAGGCTTTTGATGACTTCTTCTATTTCATTACTTGAAATTGGTCTATTTAAATTGTGCATGTCCTCCTCGTTTAGTTTAGGCAATTCATAGGTCTCTAGAAACTTGTTGATATCTTCAAAATTTTCTATTTTGTTGGAATATAGATTTTCAAAATAGCTTCTAATTATGTTTTGTATTTCAGTCGTGTCTGTTGTGATACTTCCTTGTTCATTCCGAATTTTGGTGATTTGGGTTTTCTCTCGTCTTCTCTTTGTTAGTGTGGCTAAAGGTTTATCAATTTTGTTTATTTTTTCGAAGAACCAACTATTTATTTTGTCAATTTTTTGTATTGTTTCTTTCGTTTCAATTTCGTTGATTTCAGCTCTGAGTTTAACTATTTCCTGTCTTCTACTACTTCTGGTGTTGGTCTGTTCTTCTTTTTCTAGGGCTTTGAGCTGTAGTGTTAGTTCATTTATTTTTTGAGTTTTACTTCTTTTATTAAATGCGCTCCATGAAATAAATCTTCCTCTAAGTACGGCTTTCATAGTGTCCCAGAGATTTTGATACGATGTTTCTTTGTTCTCGTTTACCTCTAAGAATTTTTTAATTTCCTTCCTAATATCTTCTGTTATCCATTCCTCATATAATAGCATATTGTTTAATCTCCAGGTGTTGGAGTAATTTCTGTTTTTTGCTCTTTCATTTATTTCTAGTTTCAATCCATTATGGTCTGATAAAATACAAGGAAGTGTCTCTATCTTCTTGAATTTGCTAACATTAGCTTTGTGGCATAATATATGGTCTATTTTAGAGAAGGATCCATGTGCTGCTGAGAAGAAAGTGTATTCACTCTTCGTTGGATGGTATATTCTATAAATGTCTGTTAAGTCTAAATTATTGATTGTGTTATTGAGATCTAAGGTTTCTTTATTCAATTTTTGTTTGGAAGATCTGTCCAGTGGAGAGAGAGGCGTGTTAAAATCACCTAGTATTATTGTATTGTGGTCTATTTGGTTTCTGAGATTGAGAAGGATTTGTTTGACATACATGGGTGAGCCACTGTTTGGGGCATAGATATTTATGATTGTTATGTCTTGCTGATTTATGGTTCCCTTAAGCATTATGAAATGTCCTTCTTTATCCCTTCTGATTAACTTTGGCTTGAAGTCCACTTTATCTGAAATGAGGATGGATACCCCAGCTTTTTTGCTGGGTCCATGTGCATGGTAAGTTTTTTCCCATCCTTTCACCTTTAGTCTTTGGGTATCTCTTTCTAAGAGATGAGTCTCTTGCAGGCAACATATTGTTGGATCTTTCTTTTTTATCCAATCTGCCAGTCTATGTCTTTTGATTGATGAATTCAGGCCGTTAATATTCAGGGTAATTATTGAGATATGATTTGTATTCCCGGTCATTTGACTCATTTTATTCATTTATTTGCTTATTTTTGACACGACTTGGTTCCTCTTTATTTGAGAGTTCCTTTAGGATATCTCCTCCCTTTGCTGATTTGCTTCTTTGTTTTTCATTTCTTCTTCATGGAATATTTTGCTGAGAATGTTCTGTAATGCTGGCTTTCTTTTTGTATATTCTTTTAGCTTTTGTTTATCATGGAAGGATTTTATTTCGTTGTCAAATCTGAAGGTAAGTTTTGCTGGGTATAAGATTCTTGGTTGGCATCCATTTTCTTTTAGGGCTTGAAAAATGTTATTCCAGGCCCTTCTAGCTTTTAGGGTCTGGATTGAAAAATCTGCTGATATCCGTATTGGCTTCCCCCTGAATGTAATTTGGTTCTTTTCTCTCACAGCCTTTAAGATTCTGTCTTTATTTTGTATGTTAGGTATTTTCATTATAATGTGCCTTGGTGTGGGTCTGTTGTAATTTTGTGTATTTGGAGTCCTGTAAGCCTCTTGAACTTGATTTTCCATTTCGTTCTTCAGATTTGGGAAATTTTCTGAAATTATCTCATTGAATAGGTTGTTCATTCCTTTGGTTTGTTTCTCTAAGCCTTCCTCAATCCCAATAATTCTCAAATTTGGCCTTTTCATGATATCCCATAGTTCTTGGAGATTCTGTTCAAGATTTCTTACCATCTTCTCTGTTTGTTCGACTTTGTTTTCGAGGTTAAATATTTTGTCTTCAATATCTGAGGTTCTGTCTTCCAGGTGTTCTATCCTATTGGTTGTGCTTTCTATGGAGTTCTTAATTTGGTTTATTGTTTCCTTCATTTCAAGGATTTCTGTTTGGTTTTTTTTTCAATATCTCTAACTCTTTATTGAAATGGTCTTTTGCTTCCTGTATTTGCTCTTTTAACTGTCTATTGGTGCGTTCATTCAATGCCTGCATTTGCTCTTTCATTTCATCGTTTGCTTCCCTTATCATGTTGATTATGTACATTCTGAACTCCCTTTCTGACATTTCTTCTGCCATGCTGTCATTGGATTTTATTGATATAACATCCAGATTTGTTTGAGGCATTTTCTTCCCTTGTTTTCTCATATTGTTCAGGTATCAGTGGACTGCAGAGATGTTGCAGATTTCCTCTATTGACTTATAATGTCCCTGAAGATTGCTAGTGTATCCCCTCTTATCCTTCAGTAGCCTGAAGTCTTAGAGGAAGTTGATACTTCGGTGTTCCCCTAGGTAGCTGCCTCTCTAGGGGTGGTGGTCTTCAGGTGGGGTATATTCCCTGCTAGAGGGCAGAGGTGCCTCTACTTGTTGACCAATGGTCATCCAAAGGGGAGCTAGACTGCGGGCTAAGGCAATGCCTGTTTGGGCCTGTGTCACTGGTTTTACTGTCTTTGTGGGAAAACCTCACTCTGCGGGGAAGACCCACCCGGTGGGGAGGTCTCACTAGTCCGTTCCCCTCCTAGAGGTTCTCCTCAGTCCACAACTACCGCCTGTGCAGGGCAGCCTTCCCAAGCAGCGCTTCCAGGGGCCTGGACCTACCTCCTGGGCTTGGGAGCCCTGCCCTTCGCAGACGAGTCTCCTTTGGTGGCCCCTCCTCAGAGAAGCTGCCCACAGTCCTGGAACCTTCGCTCCACCCCTCAGCTGGTCTCTGTGTAGCTCTTTCAAGAAAAGGTGCTTAGATCCCCGGCTCAGACCGTGCTTTGCACCTAATCACTTGGCTATGCGACCCCTCCTCTGAAGAGTCACTTGGAGCCTCGTACATATGCTCCAAGCCCCAGTGACCCGTCACTCGTCTCTTCCTCCAGGCAGGTGTTCTGTGTGGGCGCTTGGAGACCAAGCCACTCACTGCGCACCTCCACCTCCTCAGGACAGCCCCCTCCCCGTTGTTCAGGCAGTTGCTGAATCCAAATAGTTCGCCACCCAACTCTTTCTCTGGCAGCCCCCGGAGCCCTGGCAGATTGGTCCAAAAAACCAAAAAACCAAGCGGTGTGCTGCTCGGCCTCCTCTGCAAGGTCTCCCACTTTCCGAGCTCACTGTTCCAATGAGGGTAGATGTGTCTTGCTGCCTGGGCAGGGCAGCCTTCCCAGGGGCCCAGACCTACCTCCTGGGCCTGGGAGCCTCACCCTTCGTAGACGAGTCTCCTTAGGTTGTCCCTTCTCAGAGACGCTGCCTGAAGTCCTGGAACCTTCACTTCGCCCCTCAGTTTGTCTCTGTGTAGTTCATTCAAGAAAAGGTGCCTAGGTCCCTGGACCGGACCTTGCTATGCACCTAATCGCCTGGCTATGCGACCCGCCCTCTGAGCAGTCACTTGGAGTCTCGTACATATGCTCCAAGCCCCAGTGACCCGTCGCTCGTCTCTTCCTCCAGGTGTGGGCGCTTGGAGACCAAGGCACTCACTGCGTACCTCCACCTCCTCTGGGCAGCCCCCTCCCCGTTGCTCAGGCGGTTGCTGGATCCAAACAACTCGCCGCCCCACTCTTTCTCTGGCAGCCGCTGGAGCCCTGGCAGATCGCTTCAAAACCAAGCAGTGTGTTGCACAACCTCCCTTGCAAAGATCCCCGCTTTCCGAGTTCACTGCTCCAGCAGGGGAGGTGTGTCTTGCCGCCTGGGCAGGGGCAGCCTTTGCAGGCAACGTTCCCAGGGGCCCGGACCTCCCTCCTGGGCTTGAGATTTTACTGTTTTGTTATTTTTAGTTACATACAACACCAGGATATACCCTGACATAATCACAAAAGAGCAACCTACTCCAATTCAGAACACCCACATTTCCCTTTCCCTTACTCCCCCAACTCCATTGCTCCCTCTTTAATCCATTTTCAGTTTACATTGTTTGTTTTTTAATTAGTCTCCTGTGGTTAACCCAGTGCTGGGACCCTCCATGCCACATCAATGCATGCACATATGAAAGGTCAGTCAGATTCATTCCACAGTTCTTCCCTTTTCCAATCACTTCTTCCTCCTCCTAAATTCCCTTCATCTACTCTACTAATGTTTCCTCTATTTTGATAAAATTCCCTCTCCCACTTTTTCTCCCCTTCCCCCTCTCTTACTTTTTCTCCCCTCCCCCCTCTCTTTCTTTTTGGATTACCTTCTGGATATCAGAGAAAACATTTGACCTTTGACTTTTAGGACTAGCTTATTTCACTTGGCATGATAGTCTCCAGTTCCATCCATTTACTGCAAATGCTATAAATACCATAAGTTCATTCTTTTTATGACTGAGTAACATCCATTGTGTATATATACACTACATTTTCTTTATCCATTAATCTGCTGAATGGCATTTAGGTTGGTTCTATAACTTGTTATTGTGAAGTGTCCTGCTATAAATGTTGATGTGACAGCATCACTGTAGTATGCTGCCTTTAAATCTTTTGAATATATTCTGAGGATATGACTGGGTCCTATGGTGGTTCCATTCCTAGTTTTTTGAGGAATCTTCATATTGTTTCTGTAGTGAAAACTATAGAACACTAAAGAAATGGAAGAAAACCTTAGAAGATGGAAAGACCTCTCATCTTGGATAGGCAGAATTAACATAGTCAAAATGGCCATACTACAGAAAGTATTATACAGATTCAACACAATCCCCATCAAAATTCCAATGACATTCTTTACTGAAGTAGAAAAAGCAGTTATGAAATTCATTTGGAAAAATAAGAGACCTAGAATATTCAAAACAATCCTTAGTGATAAGAGTGAAACAAGAGACTTCACAATATCAGTCCTGAAATTAAATACAAAGTTATAATAATAAAAACAGGATGGTACTGGCACAAAATAGGCATCAAAAACAATAGGATAGAATAAAGGCACAGAGAAAAATCCACTTAAGTACAGTTATCTGATACTGAACAAAGGTGCCAAAAACACACTTTGGAGAAAAGATAGCTTTAACAAATGGTGGTGGGAAAACTGGAAATACATATGTGGAAGGATAAATTTAATCCTTCTCTCTCACCCTGCACCAAAGTCAACTCAAAATGAATTTAAGACATAGGAATTAGACCAGAAACACTGCAACTATTAGAAGAAAATGTAGACCCAACACTTTAGCATGTTGGCCCAGGAACCAACTTCCTTAAAAAGACTCCTAAATTACAACAAATAAAATTAAAAATCAATAAGTGGGATGCCATCAAATTAAAAAGCTTATACACAGCAAATAAAACAAGAGCATAAAGACAGATATATTTCTTAATATATATGTGTATTATATATATTTATATTTATTATATGTATATTATATATAATTTATATATTATATATAAATGTATATTATATATATTTTTATATATTATTATATATAAAATATATTATATATTATTTATATATAATACAGATTATAATATATATATATATACATATATATTTTAACTGTTGGTCTACTTCCATTAGAATGTAAATTCCTTTGGATCAGGGATTTTCCTTATTCACAACAGACTATTCTAGAATACAGTGTGATATGTAACACGGACTTGACAAATTGTTGAATCATGAATAATTGGTACAAGAAAAGTTGAAATGTGTCCATGCAGTGGAACCGGCGCAGAGAAATGAGTCACCACCAATCTTTAGTTGACTAGATTTATTGCGTCCTCCCTGTTTTCCTGCCTCCTTTGTTCTGCCACTATCTCCCTTCTCCTACCCTCTCCCTCTCTCCTCCCCCAGGCTCCTAGCTTATCAGCCAATTATAGAAAAGCTTTCTCTCATGCAGGACAGCATGCAGAGGAATGTCAGCATAGCACTATATGAATCACGAGCTGTCCATGCGCGGCATGATATTAGATAGCCAATCCTAGAGTCTGGTGTTAACACGTCATAAGTCTCCAAGGAACTAGTAGGCAAGCAACCTTTTTGGGTACATCCTTATTTTGGTATCCAGTGCCCTTTGGCTCACTCCCAGGTGCCATTTTGTCCAAGATGGCCCTCAACAGGCTCCCCCTTTTTGTTATAAAAAGCAAAGGACAGCAACTGTGTCTGTCTTAGGTGCCAGAGTCAGACTCTATCCTAGCCCGTCATTGGGAGTCAAAGAGCTGTTGGCATGCTTTGATCCCTGTGTTAGGTTGGCATAAAGTCCACCCTGTGCATACCCATCTTTGACTACCAGTCCTGTAATTGGGAGAGCCAAATCTGAGGATCAGAGCCTTGGTCCATGGACATAAGGGCTTGTTGTACCACTAAGGCTTGCAGTCTTTGATGACTCCTTACAGACAACAGACAACTGAGCAGCAATAATAACAGCAAGAACAACAATCCCATCATAGCAAAACTTCCCATCCATTGTTTACCAAATTGTAACACTGACTGTAAGAAACTAATGGCTTCTGGCATACCCAGGACCTTGACCTGAGTACTATTTACCACAAATGTAGAATTTCTTAATAGGGTAGTCAAATTAGTAAACTCTTTAGTCCCATGTCCCATTAAGCATGCTTCCAGGCTGTTTGGACAGATTTGCAGGAGCAGTAATATTAGAATAGGGTATCAGGTTAACGCATAGTGCTTGGGTGTGCACTAGACATCCCATCTGTGCGGTAACAGTCAACATGTCCGCTTATTCTTGTAGTAGGTCCACTCTTTGGTTTAGAATCAGGATTCCCGTGGCCAGATGCGCATTGATGTTTTCCTGGGCTGTCAATGCTTCAGTAGTGGCTTGTGACAGATTGTTGAGCATATGAGCAGTAGGAATAGCAGTTCCTAGGGCAAGTCCAGCAGCAGTGGCAGCAGCCATAGCAACCACCACAGCAACAGCAATGGCTATAATGGCTGAGAAACCAAAATCTCTTTTTGCTTTCACGGGTAGGAAATACCACTCACTATGAATTAAGGTCACTGGGACTGGAATGAATTTTGGAATCATGGCAATCACAGCCAGAGGAAATAGTGAAGCATCCCAACAACAAGACACATAACACTCTTAACGCATAACACATAACACTCTTAACACATAACACAGTTAAGGACCTCAGTATCATTATCACTGTTATTAGTAATCTTAATATTAAACTTAGAACTGTTAGACAGAATGAACACAAATGGAGACATGACACATACAGGAGTAGGGGGGAAAGCCTGATAAAAGGAAGAGTAATTGGCCTCGCACCCTGTATAACTATAAACAGGTGTATTACTTCCCCTTATATACGCTTGCTTTTGACTGTACCTTAATTGAATGAGAGAGAGATTGCCTCCCTGTATCATGGCAGTTTCTAAGGTGGCTAACCAGAGGAAGCAAAGACTACCTCTTAACTTGAAGTTTAGACTAGTAATAAGTGGCTTTACAGTGGAACCAGCTGGTAGGTAAGGGAAATCTAGAAGTTCTGTATAGGAAATAATTGAGGGAAAACTTGTGTGCCATGAGTGATATATCCCCAAAAGTTTTAGGAAGAGCTAACAACAGCAGGCTTACCACCATCACCATCATTTTGTGTTTCAGTGCCATTTTCTTTCTTATGGATAGTTCTTACCAAGCGCTCCGGGACCCAGATAGGTTGTTGTTGGTCCTGAGAAAAGCACAAACAGATCCTCTCCCCCAAATTAATACTGGGTCGGGTCCTTTCCAGGACCCAATCAAGATGTCTTTCCTCTTTGCTTGTGGATGGCCACCAGACTTTCCACTAAAATGTCTATCAGCTGCAGTGCAGCCCATAGCATCCAAAGTTAAAAAATTGAGGGTGAATAAAGCAAGGTTAAGTCTGTTCTTGGGAGGGACTAATGCCCCTCTCCCCCATTTTGTTTAGTTAAGCAGATTTTTAATGTGTGATTAGCCCTATCTATGGTAGCTTGTCCTTGTGGATTGTAGGGCAATCCTGTAGAATGATAGATATTACACTTTGAGCAAAACTGTGGAAAGGAAGAAATATATGCAGGCCCATTATTTGTTTTAAATGATTTTGGCCTTCCCATAGTAGCAAAGGCTTGAAGGCAATGACTGATTACATCTTTTGTCTTTTGCCCCATATGGGCGGTAGCAGATATATATCCTGAGTAGGTATCTACAGTTACATGTACAAATCTTAAAGTATCAAATTCAGGGATATGGGTGACATCCATCTGCCATAGATGATCTGGAAGGAGTCCTCTAGGATTGACTCCAAAATGAGGAACAGATAAATGAGGCACACAGGCAGGACACTCTTTTACTATATTTCTGGCTTGTTCTTTTGTAATTTTATATTTTATTTTGAGAGTAGTAGCATTGACATGAAAATCTTTATGGAAATTAATTGCTTCTTGTACAATATTAAACAAATGAGGATCTCGAGTAGCTGAGTCTGCAGTAGAATTTCCTTGAGCTAAAGGACCAGGTAAGCCTGAATGTGCTCTGTAATGGCCTATATATAAAGGTTCTTTGTGAGCCCACAGAAGAGTTTGTACTTGATAAAAGCATTGTTGTAAGGTAGATTGAGGACTAGTGGGTCCAGTTTTCTCAAGCCATGGCACAAGCTGGGCAATATAGAGACTGTCAGTATAAATATTTAAAGTTTCTTAGGAAATGTTTGTAAGGCAGTTATTATTGCTTCAGGTTTCTGAGCAGACTTATGAGAAGTAATATTAGTCTATACTTTATCAGAAACTACTGTAGCTGTACCAGAGGAGGAGCCAGATTGTATTTGTTGCTGGGATAGTTAGAGCCTTAACAACCTAAGGGAAAATAACAGGATGTCTTTTGAAGAAGCTGACAATAGGTGAACTTGGCAAGTGATTATTAAATATGGCCATGGTGGAACAATAGACAATTGCCCAATCTTCATTATTGTTAACTAGTATTTCAATCTGTTTTGCCATGTATGGGACAATAACTCTCTGAGGATGAACTCCAAAAACTTAAAGGGCTGTCTAAAGTCCCAATGTAACTAGATTTGTTACCATCACAGGATATGGGGAAACAACATTTTTGGGGGACACTGGCAAATGGATCCATATCAGGAGTCCAGTTTGCCACAATAGACTGTAGGAGTATATTCAGAATCTAATATTATGAGATTAAAAGGCAAGGATAGATCAACTCTATCACTATGAGAATTTTCTAAAGCTTGTTCTACTAACATTAAGGCTTTTCTACCTTTATGAGTTAAATTTCTGGGGGATGTAGGGTCTGAATTTTCTTGGAGAATATCAAACAGAGGCTTAAGTTGACCAGTGGTGATTCCCAAATTTGGTCTTATCCAATTTATATCACCTAATAATTTTTGGAAATCATTTAGAGCCTTAAGCTTTTCCGTGGCTAATTGAATTTTTTGTGGCCTAACACAGGTATCTAATATTTGATGTCCTAGAAAGGTAATAGGGCTGTGGGTTTGTACCTTTTCTGGGGCCACATGTCATCCCCATTTTTCTAGGGTTTTGATAATATCATCAAATACCCCTAATAAGCTCTCCTGTTCCTTACGAGCCAAAAGAATATCATCCATATAATGGAGACAATAAAGTCCTTTACAATTTTGTCTAATCTGTGATATAGCTTGGCCAACATATATTTGACACATAGTGGGACTATTTGCCATTCCCTGGGGAAGGACCACCCATTGGTATCTAGTATTAGGCCCTTCATTATTCAAAGAGAGAATGGAAAAGGCAAATCGAGGGCTATCCTCGGGATGCACAGGGATGGAAAAGAAATAAACTTTTATGTCTATAGAGATGATATGATCATGTTTTGGAATAGCAGCTAATGAGGGGAGAACCAGTTACACTGGGCCCATAATCTACATAGTGGAATTTATGGCTCTCAGATCTTGCAAGAGTCGCCATTTCCCAGACTTCTTTTTTATGACAAAAATGGGTGTATTCCAAGGGCAAGTGGAAGGAATGATATGATTTTGCTTCAATTGTTGATTAACTATTTCCTGGGCTGCCTCTATTTTTTCTTTAGAAAGGGGCCACTGGGGGACCCAGATAGGATTATTGGATTTCCATATTATCTTTAATGGTTCAGTGGCCCCTCCAGAAAACCCATCCCCTCAGTCCCTGTTTGTCCTTTGGCTTGAATGGGGCAGGTAACACCTTGTAAATTTTTGCCTAGACCTTTTCCAGGGATATAACCTTGTCTCACCATGACTGAAAAAACATTTGGGTTTAGACAGGACGTATTTTGCTCAACTGCAGAAGAAAAGACAACATCCATCTGTGTTAAAATGTCTCTTCCCCAAAGAGTGAAAGACAGGTGAGCTAATACATAAGGTTGGAATGTTCCCCTTTTTCCATCAGAGTCCTCCCAAGATAACACAGCTGAACTTTGTAATGGGGTTTGGGCAAATCCAAGTTCCTGTAAAGTAGTACTGGATGATGTTACAGGCCATGATTTTTTCCAGTCCTTCTGTCTTGTAATAGAGATGTCAGCACCTGTGTCTAATACCCTCTAATGGGAGTACCATTAGATTTTAATTTAAGCATAGGTCTATTTTTTGTTGATTGTGCTCAAAGACACCCGATCCTGTGGATCCAAACCCGTTGTCTCCTCCAGTCTTTTGTGAACTGGGAAAACTCCCATGATGGCCAGGCAATATCAATATTTGTGCTATTTTGTCTCCTGGAGAAACAACAGATACCCCTCAAGGGGAGGATAACATAATATTTATTTTTCCAGGATAATCCGAATCAATGACTCCTGGCAATACTTGTAATCCTGAAATAGTTGTGGAACTCTGCCCTACAATAATCCTACTGTGCCCTCAGGGAGTGGTCCATGTATGCCTGTGGGGACCACTTGTACTCCCATCTCTGGGGTTAGAATGAGTTGGTTGGAGGCACAGAGGTCCAATCTCCTGCTCCCTGATGTTCCTAGGGACAATGAGGAGATAGTCGGAAAGGATTGTGAGTGGGGATATGGACTATGGGATTCTGAAAGACCCCATATATTTGAGGGCCCCGGGTTGGGCCATTTTTTGACCGGGTAGGAAGAGGATTTCTCTCTATGTCAAATCTTGATGTACAAAATCTCGCCCAGTGCCTTCCTTTCTGGCACCGAGGACATAGACCTGGGGCAGGTTGATTTGTCCCTTGCTGTTCTCCAGTCTTAGGTGTTCCCCTGGGCTTTAATCCTGTGGGCTTTTCAGGGCAGTCTCTTCTGAAGTGCCCTTCTTGCCCACACTTAAATCATATTATTCCTTTAGCTCTTGATTGCCCCTGATTTGGCCCATGAAGAGCAGCAGCTAATACTTGTCCTGTAATGACTGCATCATTGATATCCCTGCAGACCTTTATATGGTACTCAAATCTTTATTTTTCCATGGTCTTATAGCTTCTTTACACCATGTATTTGCTTGCTCATAAGCTAATTGTTTTATTAAGGGCATAGCTTGTTCTGAATCCCCAAATACTCTAGCAGCCATTTGGATTTTCTGTCAACAAAATCTGCAAATGGTTCATTACTCCCCTGAATCACCTTAAACAACTGCTCTTGTAAATCTCCTGTCCCTTGAATTAACCCCAGGCTTTAGTGGGAGCAGCAGCAATTTGCATATACACCCCAGGATCATAAATAATCTGCTGTTTAATACCTTCATAGTTTCCTTCTCCTGTTAGCATTTCTACATTTCTTTGGGGAAAGCCTGTGGCAGCGTTACAGCATGCCGTTTCTAATGAGGCTTCCTGCCATGCAGTTTTCCACACTAGGTATTGTCCCCCTGATAGCACAGCTTTCCAATCTTCCCGCACTAGATTTAGCCCCGATACTGATTCCAACATACTAATTGTAAATGGGGCCTGTGGACCATATGTAGCCACTGCCTCCTTAAAATATTTTACTGTTTTGAAATCCAGAGGTTGGTGGAATCTTTGTCTATTTTGGTCCTCTAGTACAGGGAAGAATTGTGGGACTGCTGAGGTTTCCTTAAGGGGGGTTTCTTCTCCCCACGGTGAAAAGCCCATCTGATTTATAGCATGAGCTAACTCCTCCCAAGGGTATCTTGGAGGATATAGGGGGGCAGGATGCTTGGAGGGGAGCTGCTGCCTCCAGGAAGGGATTGGTATTCCTTCCCAATATAACCGATGGGGGCGACCGTGTCCTTGATGCTCTTTCTAATTCCTCCCCAGTAAGCCCCTCCTCCTCTTCTTCCTCTTTATGAGAAGTTACATTTAGTTGTTTCTTTATCTCTTCCAGACACATATTTCCTTTTTTTACTAAAGTTATTATTTTACCTTTTTTAGATGTTAGACATTCCTTAATGAGCTGCCACATGGGAAAAGTACCTCTAGGTAACGGGGATTGCTTTTCTGCTTTAATAAGATCCTCTTTATCATGTTCCCATTGTGGAATATTTAGGACTCCCTCTTCCAAAAACCAAGGACTAACCTTGGCCAACATGGTTTCATGCGCTGTCACAGTAGATCGTTTTATGGCAGTCCCATTAGCCTTAAATACATCTTGTAAGATTCTTATAATTTGATTTCTGGACACTTGTGACCCCATTGTGGAGTGATGAGATCTCCCTTTACCGGGTTTATGTGGCCTCCTTTACTGGGGTAATGTAGACTCCCTTTACCAAGGTATGGGGTCCCCTTCACCAGGACTGTGGGGTCCCTTCACTGGGACTGTGGGGTCCCTTTCACCAGGACTGTGGGGTCCCTTCACTGGGACTGTGTGACCTCCCCCTTATACACTCTGATCAGAGATTTCTGGGAGGTTATCCTACAGTTTTTCTATAGCTTACCTTAAGTTATTTAGTTTTCCTATAGCTTACCTTAAGTTACTTACGTGGGAGGACACATAAGGAGAAAGAAGCGCCCCGTACAGGCCACCACTTGTTCCGTCCAGCGGAACCGGTGCGGGGAAATGAGACACCACCAATCTTTAGTTGACCAGATTTATTGCGTCCTCCCTGTTTTCCTGCCTCCTTTGTTCTGCCACTATCTCCCTTCTCCTACCCTCTCCCTCTCTCCTCCCCCAGGCTCCTAGCTTATCAGCCAATTATAGAAAAGCTTTCTCTCATGCAGGACAGCATGCAGAGCAATGTCAACATAGCACTATATGAATCATGAGCTGTCCATGCACGGCATGATATTAGATAGCCAATCCTAGAGTCTGGTGTTAACACGTCATAAGTCTCCAAGGAACTAGTAGGCAAGCAACGTTTTTGGGTACTTCCTTATTTTGGTATCCAGTGCCCTTTGGCTCACTGCCGGGCACCATCTTGTCCAAGACAGCCCTCAACAGAAATGGAAAAATAAAATAAACAGATAAATGCTAGGATAGATTAATTGATATTTGGCCATATGAGTGAATGAGTCCAGGGTCTTACCTATGCTAAGAAATCATTCTACTCCTGATTTATGTAACTCTTGGCCCCGGGCAAGAATATTCATTTCTGACAGAATAAAATTTGCCCCCACAATGGAACCACCTTCAATATTTACATCTGTCAATATTACAATTGCATTTACCCTTTGATTCAGCAACACCAGGTGAATGAATTCAGCCTATAGGATTACCTCTACATACATTTGACATTTAGACAGGATTATTTATGAAATTTCCTCATGTAGGTGTCTGTTTAAATGACATATGACCATCCACATGATGAAATACAATGCAGTTGAGGGGGAAATTTTAAAAAGAGTGAAAAGAGGAAGGCCTTTATGTGCCCATGTGAAAAGATCTCTGCTTGGCCTCAATTGTTTGGCTGTACTGGTCTGAGTCTCAGACAAACAGAACTCATTTGCTAGAACTACAAGAAATCACATGTGCAGCACACCCTCAGTTTCTGTGTCTTCACATCCACTTAGATTTGGACCCAGAACCCCTACCATGGAAAAACCTCAGGAAAAACAACAGAGAGTTCTTTGTCTATGATATCAAAACCAACTTCATTAAAGAAACAAAGGAAGAATTTCCTTACATACACATTTTACAAATGAGGAAGCTGAGGACCAATAATGAGAAAACCAAGGAAGATCATGAGTAGCATTGCCATTCAGAGCATGAATCTCAGATCACATTCTCCACAAGTCCCACCTAGACTTGTCCTATATTGATGGACTTTAATTTGTTTCTGACCGGTCCATTCAGACACCTGCTCCCAGCTGAGCTCAGAGTATGTGCCTGTGATCTGCTTCACGTTATTTAACACCTGCTTGAGTCATATTCTTGAAGGGGGGGGGCTATGCACATGCAGTTATATATTCCCAAGCCTCTAGAACAGATTATGGCACACAGAAGACTCTGTTTACTGTCTGACCTTCTCAAAAACCCTACATGGCAAGTGCTGTTATTTTACACATAAGAAGTCTCAGACACAAGGACATCTTGAGTTCATCCATTGATACTTTCATTCATTCACACATCACCAACTGTCTACTGTTAAATGTTGTACGTTGGGGAAAAAATGGTGAGCCTCCAATATGTTACTTGCCTCGAAGTTCACAGTTTAACAGGTGAGACAGCACCACACCTACAAGCCATAGTGAGGCTTTAAACTGGAGCCTCCTGTAGAAAAAAAAAATTGGTACTAGTTCTTGAGTGAGCACTAGAACCAGTTACATAAATAGAGGTATCTCTGGTGCCAGAATTGAGGCCACCTCCATCACTAGGTCTTGTGCCCTTTCTGGTACCATAGGAAAGTGTTTATCATTTCCAGAGAAGATAGCTGTAATACTGCTCCAGAACTTGTCTGAATTAGAGCAATCCCAGCACTTTCCCATATAATATCTTCTGTTCTAATTTCACATCTAGAACCCACAGTGGCTCTAGCATCCTCCATAGTACCAGCCTAGAGCTAACTTCAACTCCAACTCCTGAGCTATAAACAGGGTCAACTCAAGTGCCATGGTCTTATGTGTATTCTTGCTGGCAGCTATTTATTTTAATATTTCCTCTTCCATATTCTTTGTAGATTATCATATTTTATGCTTAAAATTTTACATAAACCAAAATTTAACCTTGCAATCATTTTAAATTGTACTATTCAAGGGTATCAACTACATTTACTATCAACTCTATTTCCAGCATCAGCTTTGGAAAAATCTCAAGAATTAGATTCAGCTAGAGAAGCAGTGACAAAACTAGAGGCATTGAATGTGGTACCAACTATCAGTGGCCATAGGGCTAACTCACAACCATTTCTAGCTGCAAATCAGAACCTAGATCTCACTCTGCAGCAACCACAGGGAAGAGCTAGTTCTGGCAATGCATTTTTCATCCCCCATGAAGGTGCAATTTTGTCTGTTCTTGGGCATCCCTGCTAGAAAGGACTCCATCTATAAAGTCTAGTGCCAGGCATTTCTGCTGCTCTAGAACTTGAGCCAGCTCTGACCAACTGCACAGAAGAGTCTGTACAAGTCTGGGGAGCTGTAGCCTGCTGTGACAGTAACTTGATGCCAACTCCTGAGCTCCAATCAGTACCTGCTCCATTGTCAACTATTCCTTGTTCTCCCTGAGACATTATCTTTTTATTTTTAATCATTTTAATTTATTCTGTTGTGTACTTTAAATATAAATTTTAAAAGTTAAGAATTTACTAACTTTAATTGGGGGCATGAAGTCCATGCCTGGTGCTATGCAATCATAACCATTATCTAGTTGCAGAACATTTAATCACCACAAACAGATGCTCTATGTCCTTAGGCAATCACTCCAAACTCCCCACACCCTACCCTGACAGCCATTAATCTGCTGTCTCTGGATGTCTCTCATTGGTCTGTAGATTACTCATGAGCACAGATGATCATCCCTCTATTACTCTCCTCAGGAATGAAGTTTTATAAGCCAATGTGTTCTGTGTCATTAATCCTACCATGCACTAGAAGTGACCTTTACCCATATGACAATCAGGGGCTAGCTTAATCCCCCAAGCATGAATTAGGGTAACCTGATATTACCAAAAGCATCATCTCATTGATTTCAAGAATGGAACAGTCACAGGTCCACCTTTCCCAGGTTCCATCTGACTGGTGGCTAAGCACTTAAAATCAAAGTTCACCAGGCTGCCTTGGCAATTTTTGCTACCCACCTTCCCAGCTCATTCCAGACTCCAGTTTTACCTAAATTTCTCCTGCTGTAGGGAATAATACTGTTTTAGACAGCTTTTTTACTGCTTAGACTAAAAGAGGTCATGGTTTCAGATGTTTTAATCCATAGACAGCCAGTTCCATTCATTGGAGCTCCAGGTGAGGTAGAACATCACGACCAAAGTGTATGTGGAGGGAAGCAGTTCACATGATGATCATAATTCAGAGAGAGAGAGAGAGAGAGAGAGAGAGAGAGAGAGAGAGAAGACCACTTTCCAGATACAAAATATATACCCCAAAGGCATGTTTTCAATGACCCACCTCTTCCAGCCACATCCTACCTGCCTTCAGTTACAACTCCTTTAATCCCTAAGGTGGGTTAAGGCTCTCATATCACAATCATTTCACCTCTGAGCCTTTTATTGTCTCACATGCTAGCTTTTGGGAGATAACTCACATTTAAACCATAACAAACACCCACCAGAAGACAGGCCATTCTGACCTCTGTGAGTCACTGGTAGCAGAAGTACTTTTTGTGATATGGGAACAAGAAGTTGCAAGGACTTTAATCAAGGAACACTGTCAATATATCAGGGACCTTGATGGTCCCAAGATCTACCCTAAGATTTCTCACCTTGCTGGTGAAAGTGCCCACCATGTGTGTCCACCCAAAGTACCACTAATGCAGCGGTGTGACTGCAAAACTGATGCTCCCAGGTGGCTGCTAGGTCATAACATAAAACCAGGACCAATGACACCCCCCACTCCCTGTCTTTTGAAAAGCTCAGGGGCAGCCACCCTATCAGCACCAAGGACATTGGTGACATGCTCAGTGTACCCTTGGCTGATTCTGCCAGCTGCTGAGTGTCAGGAATATAAATGTGCTGTGGTCAAATCCCCTTATGGTCAGCAGAAGGTGACTGAATATCATTCCCTTCAAGGCATTGTCTTTCTGGTGTCAGATTTCCCACCCTGCACCCACCTCCACTGGATGTGGGAGGATCTCTGAGATCATCTCCTCCTCTTTAACTTCCACCACATCTGTGATCACATCCACACATGGGATGCTGCAGCCAAGGCTGCTCACTGTGACTCTCCATTCAGAATTTGGGAAGGCTGCTCACTGTGACTCTCCATTCAGAATTTGGGCAGTGCTGTTCTCTATGCATCTGACTGTAGGAGGTAAGAAAACAGAAAGAATACTGATGAGCTGGGAAGCAGGTGTGGTCTCCACACACCTGTGTGATCTCATGTTTGTATGCACCCATGTGCACATGCAAACACACATACATAAACACCATGCCCCTGGAGAGTATCTGGAACTATCCATGTGGGGATAAGAGAGGTGAGATATCCCATGCTGACCTTCCCTTGGACGCCCTGTGTCACCTCTGACCTTCTTGAGGAAAACCACCAGAAGTATCAAGGTCAAGGACTGACCCAGTATCTTCACACTTGTATAAGATCAACTTTTTTTGACACCTGAGCTGGTATGTTGGTAGATCGCATAAGAATATCACATTCTCTCTTAGTTTTCATTAAAAGGGATGTGGTTGGGCTGGATATTGAATGTGTGTACTTGGCTACCAGGGTTCCAAGTTGTGTTTGGTTTATTATCAGGGAAATGAGGTCATTTCCTGGATCTCCTTACCTGAGTCTCTTCCTCAAACAAGCCCTCCTCAAAGTCCTCCTGGAATGCTAACTGCACCCCTCTCCTCATGATATGTGCACAGCTGGACACAATTACAAAAGCACACCCTGACCCACCATCCCCAGGCAAGATGGGGTGAACCATCACTCTATATCCCCAGACTTGGGGACACAGAGTTGGGTTCATACCTGCTCCTTCATTCTTTCAGGTGTGTGACCCTGGACAACCTAATGTGCCTCTTAGGATCTCCCCATTCTCCCAACATGTTCCCTGGGAATCATTATAGCATTTATTTCTTATGTTGTCATCTGGTGTATTTATGTTACTGACTATGCCTTAAGGCTGGAATCATATGTTGCTAATGCACAAACTTAGAGATGGAACAATACCAAGAAGTGGAGAGAAAAAAATGACATATAATTCAACCCAGACCTGAGTGCCACAGGGAGAACTAGGAAAAGTCCCTTCCTTCTTCATTGGATTTCTCACTCTGCACCATGAGAAAGTTGAATGGCAGACCCTGAAGTCATTTCCTGTGGAAAAACAGCTTCCAATGGCTTCCCATGAGATGTAAAATTGGATTATGTGCCTCTTCTCATTGTATGATGTGGTGACCCCACAGAAATCCCAGGCACTTCCTGGTGCCTAAGACCTCTAGTACTCTCTCCTCTAGGTGGATGAAACCCAGCATCTGAGTTCCAAGAAACAGAAATTGGCAAAAGTCATGAATATCATTTCCAAAATTGAGTTATGTAAATCTGAAGTCCCTCTTTTGTGCTATCCCCTCTCTTCCTCTCTCTCTCTCTCTCTCTCTCTCTCTCTCTCTCTCTCTCTCTCTCTCCCTCTCCCCTTCTTTTTGTAGGGAATCAAACTGAGATATTATGAATCACCCAGTGTCAGACCACAAGGTCGAAGATTCAGCAGTGTCCTGTACAACAAATTAAAAAGCACTGAGGCTTACCCAAACTTGGTCGTGCCAAAAACACAGGGATAAATAGTTAAATCCTCTTAGCTCTCCCTCAGTGTAGGCCTCCTGAAAGAATTGTAGGCAAAGGCACCATCTGAGTTGGTCAGGAACCAAGTGCTCAGAAACTGACATCATCACTGTCTGTGGCTATTAGAACTAAGTTAGGGGGATGCTGTCGTGTAGCAGTGGATGACTAATGTGGTCTCTAGACCCTGGGGTCTGACATTATCCTCCCAATTCTGCCTAGGTTCTCTTCAGTTTCCTTTCTGGCCTCCTTTCTAACCTCCTCCTAGGCCAAAGTCACTTTGTCTCTCAGTCTCTGCACACATGAATAGTTAGATACTGGTAACATAACGAGAAACTTGGAAAATGGAAGAATATGATGAACACAGACTTGAATGCATCATATTTGGATTATCTGAGGTCCCATATGTGGGATGTTCAAATACAAATTGGATTTATTACAGAGTTCAAGAAAGTTATATAAGCTGAAAAGATCTGAAAAGTAGCAGAATTTCAAAGATGCCTGAACCAAATGAAATAACTTGAAGGAAACCTAAAATACTGAGGAAAGAGAATGAGTACAGAATGTGAGGAAACACTAATATTCACTAACAGTAGAAGAAAATAGCCTGCAAAAACCAAGATATAAGTTTCTGAATTCATAAATAAATAAATACTTGGATGTCTACTAATGACATATTCATAATTCTATGATGAAAAATCTCCTTGATTATTCACAAAGAAATTGAGAAGTAATTTTTAAAGACTGTCCAGGTTTCCTGTTCTGCATAAGGAGCTTGGAAGTCATGGTTCCACCACTGCAAAATATAAAAATCTAAAGAGATTAAAAAGCCAGCAACTCTTCTTGGATCTAAAAATGAGGAGACACTTCCCTCAAGATTGGGAATATAACCAGGGGCCAGTGGTGGAGACTTGTAATCCCAGTTACTCAGGAGGATCACAAGTTCAAGGCCAGTCTGGGAAATTTATGAGACCTTTGGAAGCAGGCCCAAAATGGCTAGTTAGCCAAGATTTCTAGCAGACTGTTATGTTTTTAGTGTGTTGCCAAGGCCATAATTCAGCTATGTTATGGTCAGTGTGTAGTCGGTATCAGAAACACTCTGATTCTGTACTGAAGGTCATAAACATTTGCTGTGAGCATGCACCCTCTTATGTAACTGTTTGTCAGTGTGCCTTCTTTATTTGTCCTGCATATAAAAAGGGCCTATAAAAATGACTTTTGAAGGGGGTTCTAAATGGAACTGACTCTGGCTAAATGGAAATGACTGGGGGCCAAATCTAAAACTGGGTGCTGAAGGCTGTGGCTACCTCTGATGTCTACCATCCCAATTGCATCTTGCATCTTCTCCACCTACCAGGAGCCCTGAACCTTGCTTGTAGGGCCTGAGCCTCACCCTCTGCTTGACAATTGGTGTAGTTAGCAGGATGTTCCACAGGTGAGAGATGTGCACAAGCACACAACCTCTATCTTCAATGACTTTGCCCACTATTAGAAGTGGCAGAAATAGCATGTAGCACTCAGTTGCCAATGTTCTATTAGCATAGATTCCTGTGTATAGAGTTGGGATACAGTAGATGGCTTCCCTATGAGCATAGATAAGACTTCTTTTTTCTTTTTAAGCTGACAAAAAATACTTCTTTATTAGTGAGTTCTGCAACATTATAATACATAGAAAAAAATTACAAATGAATGCAGACAATCTGGCAAAAATGAACTACAAAGAAGGTAAAGCTTCCACAACTCAACCCACACAGGATGACACACTGGAGTTGACACCAAAGACAACACCAAGCATACAGTTTTAAACTCTGCTTTCAAAGTAAATGCTAACCACATAAAAAACTGGCTTGTCCTTATTGTTTTGATTCTGCTGTTCCTTGCTGTACCACCACCTTCTGTTTCTGCAACTTCTCATAGTGAGCAAAGTCATTGAAGATAGAGGTGGTGTGCTTGTAGGAAGCCATAACTCTCAGCACTTTTTTTTTTTTTCCTAGGGGCACCTCCTGTGTGTCTCTGGAGTTTGTGACTGGTTTGTTGTCCTTATTCTCTAGTCTGATGTGCCAGAGTTGGTTATTGGGCACATCCTTGACAAAACTCCTCTTTACATCAAATTTGCCCTTCCATTTGTCCTGAGACCAGACCCCACCACTGGTGCCATAGTCCACAGGTGACTTCATCTCAGCCACCCCACAGAAATGCCCACTCCCACTGACACTGAAGAGCAGGTAGACAGGTCCCTGGTTACTCACAGTGCGGAAGGTGCTGTCCAGGTGCTTGTTGCCGTGTTCTGTGCTGCACCCGATTGAGTACTTAATGGAGCGGTGGATGTCATCTTTAGAATAACTCTTTATGATGAACACCCATCTGCTTTTAAGGTTCCAATCAAACTCTTTAAGGTTGTAACTATGGGCGGCTTTCAGTTTCTCAAGGACAGAGTGGGAGTATACACTGCAGGCAGAATTAGACTGGGTACTTCCAGGAGAGTTATTATCACTGCCAGCCCCTCCACTCTGCCCAAATGCAGCATTTTTGTTAGGAGGGGCAACTCAGTGGGTTTGGAGTGGTTGCTGAGGACTCTGATACTGTGGTGGGGCTATGGAGGAGGCTGAGTTGGGAGAGGCCAGGCCACCTGTAGGGGCTGTGGAGCAGACTGGGGGATCAGTGCCTGCTGAGGGTGCTGGGGCCTTTGGCACAGGTCCCTTGTTATCCCAGGTGCTGAGGTCCATGTTATGCTTTATAGGTGGAGGAGGCAGTGCACCCTCACTTACAGGCCCACTCTTGGTTTTCATTTTAGGCCGTGGTTTTGCAGGCTTGTTGGCAATGGCAGCCCACGAGGTTGATTTTGAAACTGGCATATTTACATTTGTCCCATCATTGCCAGAATGGACACCTGTCAGTGCCACACTACTGAAACAGAGCCTACTATCTTGACTGCAGAGGTGGTGACAACCATAATCTTTAGGCCAACCATACCCTGCTCCAGGCTGTTCATCCCAGGCACCTAATTAAGAGTGTCACTGTGAAAACCTGCCTGCCTGTCAATAACCATGCCACGCAGGGAGCTCGGGGAGTAGGTGTAGCTGCTTCTATATGCAGAACTCTGGATCTGCTGCCCCTGAGAACCACCTGCCCCCCATACTGGAATGCAGGGTTTTCAGGGAAGAAACTAAACCTATGCTGATACATGCTATTCCCCAGGCCCCCTTGGCTGCCCAAAAATAGCATCCTGCATGAAATAATGATCTCTATTATGGAGCTGCCCATAGGTGGTGAGGTATAGAATTGAAGGGTACCCTGCAGTGGACTATAGGGCCCCATTGAGGGAGTAAAGAAATCCCATGGGTGCTGGATAGTAGCTGGACAGGTATGGATCACTCATCGAGGGGTAACTGTTACTCAGATTGGACTGTCCAGAAAGGTAGGGCTCAAAGTCATTGCCATGATCTGTATCCTTCTGATGCCAAGAGCCATTTTGTACTTTATTATCTTGTCCTTTTGTTCTTTAGGGGTCCACGTGGGTGACCGATATGCTTCATGAGTAACACAGTGTAGTGAGGGTGCCACTGGCTTGGGCCTCCCACCAAACCCAGCCTATTGACCCATGCCCGTGGACCCAGGCCTGCTGCCAACTCTGTGGGAGTGGCCCAGCGTGGCACCAGCACTAGGCTCATGTGGGCTGGGAGTGGTGGGTGGGCAGTAGGGAGGAGTGGACAAGCTGAGGGTACATCAGATAAGACTTCTGATAACCCTGCAGTGGACAAGGACCTAGTGGAGCAGTGTGAACTGAACAACAGAACTCAGGTACCAGCCCACAGCCAAGGAGAAAGGTGGCAGCAGTGGTGCAAGATAGAGAAATGGTTTGAGGAGTCACACAAATGGTCACTGGGGCCATGAAGTAAATGTTTCTTATAGCTTTTAGAGTGAAAACTGATGCAGCTTTACCAAAGTCGGTCCAGATAAGGGAGTTACAAGATAAGGAGGAGGCCTTGAGAGCCAGGGTACAGTTGTGGAGGAGTATCTCTGTATCTTAAAAATACCCCTCAGCCTCCCCCATAGTGCTAATGGAGTCTGAGGAGAAGGAGGAATATTAACACCAACAAGCCCAGCCAGTAGTAATGCAGAAAATGAATCATTAGCAGCCAATGGTTCTAGTAGGCAGCTGCCAGCAGGGCCAGCCCAATTAATCAAGTTTAACACGTTTTGCCAGTCAAATGGAGTTGGTAGACTTGGGAAAATAATTTGGACAGAGACAAGGAAAGGCCCTGGTCACTTTGTTGTTATGCCTGTGAGATTTAGGGTTTCCAGTATCTGACAAGGGCAAGACACTTCATGTGGTACTTTTCATTGATCCTGTACAACCTTGTGACTTAGATGTTTTAGGAACCAAAAGGGACCAAGCAAGTTCAGGTATGCTAGGAGCCAGCAGGGACCAAGAGAGACCAAGGGTGTTAAAAGCTGGCAGGAGCCAAGAGGGCCCAGATGTGGTAGAAACTGGCAGAGGCCAAGAAAAAGCCCCTGAAGCTGGCAGGACCAAGGGACTTCAGGAGGTGTTATGGCCTGTTTCCTATGTAGGCGAACCATAAACAAACCTAAGCCTTGGAGTAAAGGCACCTATACTCTTCAGGGTTTGGAACGTTGGTGGCTCCAGCCATAGACAACTGCTTTTGTAGATGGCAGTGGCTGTGGAGCCAGAAATAGACACCATCTGGTTTGATGCCACTACAAAACAAAATAGCCAATGAATTGAGCTCAATGGTGATGGTAGTAAAGTTTCCACCATAGGGATATATACTGACAGTTGTGCTTAGGGACAAGTTCTGTAGTTAGAGTTCCAAGACCTAGGCCACCAGTAACAGGTGACTATAGGACTTGTTACTAGCCATAACCCTCTGCATTAGCCCAGGGAACAATGCTTTGACTAGGGTGCAGTAGTTAGAACATATATCTCCCACCAACCTGGGGGCCTGGTTGAATGGCTACCTGCAGCTTGCAGATGTGAAAACTATGTGGAATGTAGTCAAACAATGGGGTCTGCTTTTAATGTGGAATACCCCAGTAGAGGACTGCCAGGCATGTGTGTTTTGTGCTCAGGAATATCCTCACCCTAGAAGCTTTGGATACACAGATGGTCAGGTAATGTGTGGACACATCCCTTTGACCTAATGGCAGATTGATTACATTGACCTTTTTCCAAGAAGATCAGAAGGAACAATTTTTGCCTTGATGGCAGTTGATACCACTACAAGCTTATTGTTTCCTTGACCTAGTGGCCAAGCAAATCAGTGTACTATGATTCACACCCTGGCAGTGGTGATGGTGGTGTACGACTGGCCCATCATAATACAGAGTGATCAGGGTACTAATTTTACTGTCAGGATGTTCAACCATGAGCAACTCAGTTACAGATGCAATGGAAGCTATATGTCCCATATCACCCACAGGCTGTAGGCAAGATAGAGATAATGACCCACTTAAGTAAGGACTTAGGATTGCAGTCAACCCATCTTCCATGAGGAGGTAAACACAGTACCCATGGATACATGGGTAGTTGTGAGACCTCAGAATGAGCATCCCTGATGTGGGGACCAACTCCTGTGGAGACTTTTCTGCATCGCACAGTAGCTCCAATACAGGTCCAGGTGACAACAAAGCATGTTGTGCTTAAGCCCAGATTTGGGAAGCAAAGAAATGTTCTTTTATCTGCTCTGACTAAATTGAATAGGAGGCAAACTGTGCATCAGACATGGCTCTAGACAATAAAGATCCCTCTCAGCTTCATTGGGTAGCCTTGTTAGCCCCATGGGGAAAAGGTTTGGAGTGTGATCTCCTCATGATGCCATGGGTAACTAGTAAATGACCTTGTCAGGTTACAGTGACTGGGCATGTTCCATAGATGAGACACAAATTTTAAAGGGCACACATGTTATTTCCCTTTGACCAGTTATGAGTTTCCTGGTGCTGGTACATACCAAGACTGCTGAAGTGTGGGTCCAAGCTGTATGAGTATGGTATCATCACCCAGGGAAGCCACCACAAACAGCCACTGTGCTTTCCTGGGACTTAAAGCTGGCATGCATTTTCCTAGATGGATGTGATTATCTTCACTAACACCATTGTGGACTGAGCACACACCTATGTTAGAGTAGCAAACCTCTATGCCTTGGGTCACAGAATCATCAATCTAGGAGTTCACACATCTTTAGGTAAATGTATCTTATAAAAGATGTACCCTCACTGTACTCTTATATGGTGGGAGAAAAACAAAAATCACATAAATATGTCATTATTAATTAATAAAATAGCATTACAAAGTTATAGTTCATAGACCTAGAATCATTCTTTTTGTGTGTGTGTGGTACTGGAGATTGAACCCAGGACCTCATGCTAGCAAGGCAAGCACTCTATCAACTGAGCTATCTCCCCAGACTGAAGAATCATTCTTGTTTGTAGGAATAACTATGACTAAAAGTCTTCCAATGATATGATATTGTATAAAGAAATGAATGTAAACACATACCAGGAATAATGTTCTTGATCACCTGTGAGTTCTGCTGCCAGCCTATCTTGGTGAATCCAGACTATGTCCCTAGACAGTAAGATGCATCTGAGAAAGACTTTTATTGCCACTTCAATAGAGGATAAATTTGGTAATGGGTTTTAATGATCCTATGTGATGGGATTTCTCTTCTGGTTGTATATTGTTGCAGTTTATATTATTGTTGTGGCCTGTGGATGCAGGTTTCTGCCTCCTTGCTAAGGGATCATTGTGAAAGACCTCAAATGAGAAGTTTGTACAGCAAGGAATCCCAAAGGGGTGAATTTGAGGGACAGTCCCAAAATTGCTGTAGTTAGATTCACTTGCTGATGCTTTTCTATTTAAATGTATTCATGTATATGAATATCTACCATTGTGTTAAAACAACCTATGAGATTAATTCCTGCAAGATAAAATAGAGGTTTTTAGTCTAGGAACCACAGGCAACATGATGTAGCTTAGCTATGTTTTAGGGTATTCCATCTAGATTTGTGTAAGCAGACTCTCTGATGCACAATCACAAAATTGCCTTACTACATATTTCTTTGAACATATTCACATTTTTTTCAGTACTGAGGATCGAATCCAGTGGCACTCTGCCACTGAGTTACACCCCCAGTGCTATTTTTACTATTTTTAAATTTGAGACAGTGTCTCACTAATTTTTTGAGGGCGACTTCAAGCTTGTAATTCTTCTGCATCAGTCTCCATGCTGAAATTATAGGCATGTGCTGCACACTCAACTCAAATATCAACATGTTTGATGACACATAACTGTACTTTTTCTACTAACAAGAGACTACACATTCTTCTCAAAATAACTTAGAACAATTACCAACATAGATCAATTCTCCATCACAGAACATACAAATTTGAAAGAATATAAATTATAAAATTATTGCTCTAAAACCAAGCAATTATAAAATAGATATTAATAGCCAAAAGATAACAGAAAATCCACAATATGTAGAGATTAAATATCATATTTCTAAATAAATAATAGACCAAATAAGAAATCTCAAGAGAAATTTTAAAAGTATTTTGAACTGAAAATAAAAAAAAATGTTTTATCAAAATTCCTAGGATACAGCAAAAATAGTTCTTGGAAATTGATAGTAGGAATGTATATATTAGAAAATAATAAAGGTACAAATTTGATAATCCAAATTTTCATCTGGGAAAACTAGAAAAAGACAAGCAAATTAAATCTCACAAATGGACAAAGACAAGGAATAAAAAGTGTTTGAGCAGAAATTAATAAAATTGCAAACAAAAACTTGACAAAGAAAATCACCAATAAAAACTTGTTACATTAAAAAAATAATAAATCCCACAGTCTAAAGCAAGACAATGAAGGTGGGAAAAGAGAATATAATCTACTAATAACAGAAAATAAAGAGGGATTATTACTTCAGATCCCGTGGACACTGAACTAAGAAAGTAAGAGCATGAACAACTCTATGTCCACATATTTGATTGCCTAGATAAAAAAAAAAACAAATTTTCCAAAGTCACTGTTTACCCAACCTGATACAAGAAGAATCACACAATTTAAATAGACATATATATTAAAGTGATGGTAAAAATAATTAACAACCTTCCAAAATAGAATGGCCAGTCCCAGATGGTTTCAATAGTGAATTTAACCATATACATAGAAAATAAATTATATTAATTCTATATAATCTCTTTCAGAGGTAGAAGAAATCTGTTTAGTTTTTCATGGTTTCTCCCAAATGAAAAAAAAAATATATTATTCTATTTTAGAAAGCTACCAGTCTTACGAAATGAAAAAAAAATGTATGATGGGCTGAGTTGCATGTTGTTTGCTATGGTGTTTCAGCTTCTATCAGCTCATGGTACCTCTATGATGACCCAATCACATGATTAGAAATAATGGCAATAGCAACTTGAACTATAGAAGAGATGCAGTATGGAGCTTCACCCTGTGGAAATCACAGTGGGAAATTGAGGGACACGTTAATGCCTATCAGAAGAACTCCTTTCAAGGTTCAGGAAGTAACTGTAATAAAAAAAATCAGATATCCCATGTGGTTACTTCACAGTCCATCCAAGCCTATGAAAAGAAGAGACCTGGGGGTACTACATAAAGGCAAAGGTAGAATGAATACAGACAAAGTCCCCTTGCACCATCTTAGGCATAAAACACCACTAACAGATTGTGAGTATGCAGATAGCTAAATGACAAATTTCTAGTAGGAAGGTCCTGAACAACTTTAGGAAGTTAGACTAATACCAGTAGCCCCAAGAATCAAGAATTGTATTCTGACAGAAATAGATACTGATGTTGTATCCAGTAAAACTATCCTCATAAAGGTGAAATAAGATATATCTTGATAAACAATAACAGAGAAAACTGAAGACCAGTAAAAATGCAGTATAAAAATGACATAGGAAATTCTTAGAATAGGAAGAAAATGACACTAGGAAAAAACCTGGATCTATGTAAAAATCTGTGTCCATAGAAATGGTAAATGTGTAGATAAATATAAAAGTGTATGTGTGTACTCAATTTAAAATATACATTCTGTTAAAAGCAAAAATTATAGCATATATGTGGGAAGCACTACATCTGTAGATGGAATATATAAACATAATACAATGTACCATAGTACTATATATTGCATCCTGACTGCAACTATGAAATTATAAATTTCCCCTATTTTCTATAAAATAATAGATTAGCAGCAGCTCTAAGTTTTTTGTGATAAGGTATTGATATTTTAACCACTTACAGCAATTAAAAATTAATGCAAAAATATACAGCTAAAAAGTCTACAATTCAATAATGCCAGTACAGTGGTAGACTCTGAAGCTCTGGAATATTGTACTCCCACAAAGAGAACAGCAATATATGAACAAAAATTTAACTTTGTAAGAGATCCATAAACTGCTAAGAAGTTGCCACACCCCTGATAATGACTAGCTATGGAAAACTGTATCAAACCTCTAAGAAAAGTCAAGGTTTTTACTTCCTCACACTGCTATCCATGCAGAAAGAGAAAGGCATGATTTGGAGGATATTTTACAAATTTCTTGCTCCTCCTTGAGGATGGCAAAAGGAATGGAACAGGCATTCAACTTCTTTCTTGTTCAGTTGCTGGTTAAAGAGCTGAATTCTGTCTGCTTTGACTCAGAGTGTCAATGAGAAGAACATTATAATTTGAATGACAAGTTCACTGAAAACAGAGGCATGTACAACAGAGCATTGGACATCCCTAGAAAATGTCTGAGAAATCCCAGAATTCTAGCCAAGAAAAGTTCACTCTTTTTTCTTATGTTCCAATAACAACTTAAAAATAGAAAATCAGGGAACAGCTGACCACCAAAGGAAATAAATCTGTCTCCAGAAAATATCCACATGCAAACTAAAATCTGTTAGTACTTAATAAGCTAAAGGCAACACAGATAAACTAAACAAAAAAGTAAGAAAATGGCTGCAGAAACAAAGAGAGAATATCAACAAATAAACAATGAAATAGAAATCATAACATATACAAATTATGGAACTTAAAAATAGCTAAATTGAAATACACTGACAAGTAGTTCAACACTAGATTTCTTCAGACATAATGTATACTCAGTAAACTAAAAATAGGTCAGAAGAAAGAAGAGTATAAGTTGAAAAAAACAAGAAATATTGAAGAGGGAATACAGGACTTATGGAATTTCATCAGCTAGAATAGAAGAAACAAAAAAGTAGAACTATTATTATAAGAAATAAGATCTTAAAACTTATAATATGTGAAGAAAGCAAGGGACTCATTTTCAAGAGGTTTAATAAATTCCAGCTAATATAAACATAAAGAAATATAGGTAAGGCTAATCAAATTGCCAAAAGTTATAGAACTTTGAAAGCAATGTATGGAAGCCTCCATTAAATTATCAACAGATATCTCAATGGTTACATTGCAGTCATGAAGGCCAAGGGGAGATCACCAGCAAACCATCTGTGGATCACCTGCTGCCCAGTGCCCACTGCTGCTTCGAAGTCCATTGTCACCGTACCTGCAGGTTTTGTTAAACAAACAATTGCCATCTTGGGACACCAGACAGGAGCTGGGAGTACAGGGCCAAGGGTCCTGTAGGTTTGCTAGCACCACCACTGTTGCCATCTCAGGCCATGGCCACCTCAGTCTGGGAACATGGGCCAGGACCTAGAGATATATTGTTTGGATATCTGCAAATCTGGTTGCTCCTCAGATCTTCTTGCTGGGAGTGCTATAGCCACCATCTGGCTAACTCTTTTCAGAGTCACTTCTTTGTGTGAACACATCCATGGTGGTCTCTCTTCAAGTTGGAATGGCACTGAGATCTTGGGACTACAGCAAGGCAGATCCTGGGATACTTGAAACCCAGATCTGTTAGACAGCAGGTGAGTCTGTGTGGGCCTGTCTGGGGGCCTGGAAAGCCTGCTCCCAGGGGGAGCACAGGTTGCAGAAACTGGAGAAAATTGGGCTCTCTCCAGCTCAGTGAGTTCTGAAGTGCACAGGGACAGGAAGGATGAGTTATAATGGACAGGAAGACTAGAAGAGGGTGTGAGAACATCTTGCTATTGGCTCACCCCGGCAATTGGTTTGCCACTCACTGGACTGGAGCTACCATTGAATTTCAGACAGCCCACACATAAGCAGAGAAGAGAAACAGAAAATTTTTGAAAGCCAACAGACGCAATTGTTCAATTATTCATTGAGACTTTCCTCTTCTTTATTTGCTCTTTCTCACATATCTACCATCTTTTAATACATATGTTTTTCATGCATCAATTTATTGAGGAATGGAATGTCTGCATAGTATATTATGCTTTTCTTATATATTCTTATATTTTTACTTTTTAAAAAAATCTGTATATATTTTTTCTCTCACTTATGTGTCTCACCAGATTCTCTTTTGCACTTCTCTCATGATAACAGCCAACATTTATTCATTTTCCATTGCTCTTACTATAAATTTTTTACATCTATATTCTCTCCTTCTCTCCCATAAACATCACCTTTACACTACATCTGTTCCCTCATTGTTTATCATTTGAAATAGTAAACACTTTTAGCAAACTTACTGTTTATATTGTAGACAATAATTGAACACATTATTTCTGTTTATTGTGACAAAACTGTAGATGTCATAATAGGAGTTCTTTGGTATAAGGTTGTATATTGTTTGTATTGGGTGCTGTTAATACTGGTTAATTGCAGTACCTCCCCTTAAAGGGGAGGTACTGGAAACCTTCAGGGACACTATAAGATTACAGGGTAGAAACTGTACTGTGCCAGATCCATACTTCTGGATGGGAAGACACACAAACAATGTGATAAAAACAAGGAAACAAAGCACCTCAAACAAACCAAGAGGTTCCAACAATAGAATCCATAGACAACAGAGTAGAAGAAATTTCAAAACAGGAGATTAGAAGTTACATAGTTATACTGATTTTCAAAATAAAGGATGGTATCACAGAGAAAATACAAGAAGTGAAAGGTCACTTTGATAAAGAAACAAAGGTTTTAAAAAGGAATCAAACAAATCCTCAAAATGAAGGAGAAAATAAGCCAAATTAAAACTTCAATGGGAAGTATCGCCAACAGGCTAGACCTCTTAGAAAACAGAATCTCAGGTAATGGAAGACAAAATGTATACTCTTAAAAATAAAGTCTGCCATACAGAGAAGATGGTAAGAAACCATGATCAGAACTTCTAAGAAATATGGGATAACATGAAAAGATCAAATTTAAAATTTATCAGAATAGATGAAAGCATGGAGATACAAATGAAAGGAATTCACAAACTTTTCAATGACATAATACCAGAAAAATTCCTAAATCTAAAGAATGAAATACAAAATCAACTACAAGAGGCTTACAGGAACCTAAATGTCCAAAATTACAACAGACCCACACCAATGCACATTATAATGAGAATGACAAACATACAAAATAAGGATAGAATTTTAAAGACTTCAAGAGAAAAAAATCAAATTATATATAGGGGAAAACCAATTCAGAACTCAGCTAATTTCTAAACCTAAACCCTCAATGCCAGGAGGTCTTGGAATAACAATATCAAGCTCTGAAAGAAAAGGAACGCCAGCAAAGAAAAGGGATGTCCAGCAACATTAAGCTCCAGATGTGATGATGAAATAAAAAGCTTCCATGAAAAATGAAGTTTAAAAAAGTTACAAGTAGAAAACCTGCACTTACAAAGAATTCTTAGCAAAATATATCATAATGTGTAGGAAATTAAAGAAAAAAAAAAAAAAACAATGAAAACCAGCAAAAGGAGGAACTACCCTAAAGGAAAAGTCAATCAAAGCAGAAACTATTAAGTTAAAAACAAAAAAATAAACCAAAATAACTGGAAATACAAATCATATCTCAATAATAACCCTGAATGTTAATGGTCTGAACTCATCATTCAAAAGAGATAGGCTAGCAGATTGGATTTAAAAGAAAGATCCAATAATATGCTGCCTGCAAGAGACTCATCTCATAGAAAGAGATACCCACAGACTAAAGGTGAAAGGATGGGAAAAAACATACCATGCACATGGACTCAGCAAAAAAGTTGAGGTATCCATCCTCATATCAGATAATGTGAACTTCAAGACAAAGTTACTCAGAAGGAATAAAGAAGGACATTTCATACGACTTAAGGGAAGCATAAATCAGCAAGACCTAACAATCATAAATATGTATGCTCCAAACAGTGGCTCATCCATGTATGTCAAACAAATTGATACAGTCAATGGTGTCCTGAGGGTTCTCTTTGCCCACATTTGATAAATAGAAGTTAAAGCTATGTAATTGTGGCTAGGGTTGCAGCTCAGCGGTAGAGCACTTGTCAAGCATATATGATGTACTGGGTTCAATTCTCGGTGCTGCATATATACAAATAAATAAATAAAAATAAAAACAACTGAAAAATATCTAAAAAAAAAGTTATGTAGTTCATTATGTGGATCACTTTGGGAAATTTTGAAAAGCCCTTGAAGCTTTTGGAACAAAATCAAAAGTTGAAAAGGAATTAAATTTTGTGACTCTGGTAAGTCCCAAGTACCTAGATTGCAGTCTTATTGAGCTTCACATGCAGTACAGTGATGTTGTCCTGCCCTAAGAGTCTACAAGACAGTCTGTAGCTCTGCTTCTCTCACAGATCTGCAGCCCTGAATTGATGATCAACCCAATAATGAGCTAATAACTTTTTAGATTGTCTTATTACCCACTGATAGATAACTAATGAAAGCATTAAAGGCAGGATACAAAGATGCAATCACGTATTGTACACAGTTTTCTGATAAGTCATTGATGTCCTATAGGTAATGATTTTATTTTCTCCAAATCTAAATTTAAGGTTTGATCTCTTGACAGATGGTATTGACTTATTTTGAAGTATATGTAGACATACATGCACATGATTGGTGCTAAAATTCCCATAGGGCCTTGTACCTGTGAGGAAACACATCACACCCTGTCCATTAGGTCCAAGTCCAAATAGCAAAATGGGAAGTTTTCCTTTAATATACTTAAACTCTGGAGTCTAGACTGTTGAAGATCTGAAGATATGGGACACCCCCCAAGGACACCCATCTTCATTTATTTATTGTGTGCTATTTGGAATGGGAATGGATCTGTACCCAGCATCAGGAGGGAGGCAGTGATCTGCTCCTGGACAATTCCTGGTTGGAGTGCTTGCTTTCTCTCAGGGCATTGTGTCTCCTTTTCTTTGGCCTTAAGCAGAAATATTGGAAGAAAGTGTATTCTATTACCTCTGGTCTAGAAAGAAGGACTTCAGGCTCTTAAACGCCCAGAAGTCAGGTGAGCCATAGCTCTCAAAGCCGGAATGAGGCTGCTGTGAACTGAGATGTGCAGGAGGCTGAAAATAATAACTTTAGAATACGTAGTTTCAAAAATAATTACACTTCATTAATAATTTCATATTGGTCCCATAATATTCATGATATGTTATCACAGTCAATTTCACCTGTTCTTTTTAATTTTTAATGTAGTTACTAGAAAATTTTAAATTACATTTGTTCCTCACATTTTATTTGTATTGGACAATGCTACCCTAGGGAATTGTTTCCTAGTTCAAAACTCAATATGCCTCCTTATAAGACTAGAAATACAAAATTTTAAAGACATTTTCATTATATTATTTCCATTTATGAATATTATATACACATATTTAAAGCATAAATTGATATGACCTTATGTACAAGGTTAAAAACAAATGTCCTCCTGAATGGGAGGAAGCAAGTTTCCCATGAAGTGGTCTATTTATTTTCTCCTATTAACTCAGATACAGGCTAGATAGAACCTCAGCTATTAGCAATAGCAAGTGGCAAATTATACTGACAAATCCCTTCTAAGGATAAACTGTTAGCTTTGAAATTTAAGTCTTCTGCACAGATCCCTGGAAATAAAACTCATGGAAGTACTTGCATAGCCATTGAAAACCACCACTTTTTGCTGTGGTTTAATACTTGTGTATATCTATTTTCTTTCTCTCCCAGCACTAAATAAGGTTCAAATCATAGGAAACCTTAGAGCTATATGTTATATGTCTGGTCCCAATCTTTCACTACTCAGGTTGACACTGGCTGTGGGGATTCTATTCCAGTAAAAATCCACATTTCCCAAGGCAGAACAAATGCCCAAGTGTACCACAACATTCCCTACTCCTGATGGAAGATATTTTCTCAGTTATCCAAAGTCTACATCTCTCAACTCATTTATGAGTTTGTCTAAGAGGAACTTAAAACATGAGGAGGATGAAGGGTTATTTAGGGGCTTCCTGTTCTGCTGTACTTCCAACATCACCCACATACCCCCTCAATACCTACATTGTATTGTGATGATGTGGTTTAAATCAAGGGTCTTGTACATTCTGCACACACTTTCTTACCAACATCTCCCTTTATATTGGGTCCTATCACCCATTCACATTTTATGTTATTTGTGATAAGGTTGGATTTATATAGGCCTATCTATTGCTCTTAACAATATAAATTTTTTTTCATACATATGGATTTTGTTTGTCTTGGGTTTCCTTGTTGTTTATTATTGCAATATTATTTCATAATATACATTAATGTCAGGTAATGACAGCTACTTTTGCTCTTAGAATTCAGAAGTTCTTTGGCTAATTTTATATATATTTAAACTTCCAGATGAATCTTAGAAATTTTTGCTTTGGTCCCCTCTTCCATTAAAAATAAATTGTGTTGATATTTTGTTGGAATAATATTATAGATTAATTTGGGGGAAAATGGTCATCTTTGTAGTGATAAGTTTTATCATCCACACACCTGGTGTATATAATTGAGGTTTGTGTGCTTCTGTAAATTTTAATGTTCTCATGAATTCTACATATTTCCATTTAAAAATGTGTACATGTGAACTGCCACATATGTGTGGCAACTATATTAAACTTATTGTGGTGTGTTATTCTATTTGTTAGAATGGATGTAATGTGAACAAAATGTGGCTGTGCCCTAGAAACAATTTTCTGCATACTTTATCATTTATCTTTTCTTCCCACTCCCTGGGTTTCAACTGTTTGGACCAATAATGCTATATCATTATGTTAGCATGGTTCATATGTGCAGTTACATAGGTCTATGCTTTTCCCACAGGAGTATCATGTGTCTTTTGTGTGTGTGTGTGTGTGTGTGTGTGTGTGGTACTGGGGATTGAACCCAGGGCCTTGTGCTTGCAAGGCAAGCACTCTACCAACTGAGCTATCTCCCCAGCCCTCATGTGTCTTTAATAGCAGTTTTCACAAATAGATGATGATAACATTGCATCTTCACTTTATGAGCATTCATTCATTTGTTCCGTGTCTTCATCAGTACTGTTTAATTTGTCTATACGTTGTGACATTTTTACAATTCTTTAATTTCTAAAAAGACATTGAACTTTTTTAGAATTATTGAATACTTAGATATCTACTACATAAAGTGACTATTCAAGTCTCTTACCTGCTTTGAGATCTCTATCTTTTCTTATTAAAAGTATATGGTTATATGTGAGATGATAAGTTTTCCCTATCTTTCACTTCTATTTGCACTGTTCAGTAGTATCATTTGATGAATAGAACTTTTTTTTCAGTTTTGCCCAACTTAAAGTTTTACAAATATTATTTTATGTTACTTTTAAAATTAATAAATGCCTTTTGCCTCTGCAGGGGGCCTAGGCAGTGAAACCAGGGGTGCTCTACTGCTCAGCTATATCCTCAGTCCTTTTTGGTTTTGAAAAAATTTTCCTACTAAGTTGCCCAATTTTGCCTGCCACAAACTTGTGGTCTCCCTGCATCAGCCTCTTGAGTAGTAGGTATTACAGGTGTATGCAACCACATCCATCCCATAACTCCCTTTCTTATAACAACTTTTAAAGGTTTTATATTTTGCTTTTACACTTAAATATTACCTCTGAAAATGTTTATCATGTGGTATGAGAAAGGGTTGCTTTTTTTTTTTTTTTTTTTTTTTGGTTACACAGCACCCATTGTTCCACTGTTCCAGTGGCTTTCTTTGGAAAAGATGTCATTTTTCTACTTTGCTGCAGGGCAATTTCTATCACTTATTGTTGTTTAAATGGCAAGGACCTTTTGTAAGGGTCTTTCTTTAGTTCTATAGGTCTGTTTATTCATCTCATTATGAGGTCTACACTGATTTTAATAATTTTATAGCATTAATTATTTAATGATTTGAATAATTTTATAGCATTCAGCTATGTGTAACATGTTTTGATCAGTGATAAACTTCATATACAACAATGGCTATAACATATCACCTAGTAGTATATATACCTAGTAGTATATTATTTAGATTTGTGTCATTATATTCTGTGATGTTGGAAAAATAAGAGTTGCCTTCTTAGTCTCTTTTTAAGATTACCTGTATAAAATTGTGTTTCCTTTTTAATTTAAGCTTGAGATACATCCACTTTTTTTACACCTGGATTGTAGTATAATAGACACATATAGTGGTATAATTGTCACTTGTGTCTATTTAAGTTATATATTTTTATCTTTTGACATATATACATATCAATGAAATTAACCCTACAATGAACATAATTAGCATATCCATTACCCTATAGTATTCCCTAGTACCCTTTCAAAGTCCCTTCTTTCTGCTTTTCTACACCACCTTTTATTTAATAAGTTTAATCTTACTGAGCAAAACAAAAACAAGACAAATATCAAAATTATATAGATGGATTATCACAGAGGGAACATAACATGTAACTACTACCTGCATCAAGAAATAGAACACTGATAATGCCCTGGACAACCCTTCTTCCTCTTCCTCTCATTATCCTTTCCATTCTTCCTAGTGGTAACTCCTATGTTTCTGTTTTAACTATTACCATTTTTTAAATAAAAACAAAAGTGTGACAATTTCTATATTAAGTTACCAAAAAAAATGGGGGGATTAAAAAGAGGGCAGCCATGAGGCTAGGTTCCAGCCCTGACTCCAGACTAGTGCTGAGTGAAAGGAATCTGAGTGAATTTCAGGGGAGACATGCAGGGAAGAATGGAACTGGGTGTGAGACTGGGGGATATGGAGGACCCTTAGAAGGCTCCCTTGGAACAGAGGCTGGTGGGATAGGTAGGGAGACGGAGGAAGAGTGCAAGGAAGGAGAGAGGTGGAATGGGACCAACTGGGGAGTTCATGTGGGGTAGGTCTTAAGGTGGAACACTGGCTTAGTAAATGTATTTGGGAAGTGTCTGGAGATACAGAAATGAGAAGCCTTGGGAGAAAAAGAAGGTGGGTGTCTCTACCCAAACCTCCAGTTCCTGAGGGACCTCTCCCCTCCAGTCCATCAGCAGAGAGTTTTGCTGTCACCTGTTTTCTGCTTTCTGCCACTTGGGCCTCTTCCTCTTCAGCAGCTTCATTCAGCTTTAGCTCTTCATCATCCTGTTCTTTCTTCTCATCTTTATCCTCTTCCTCTCCATCCTCAGCAGTTCCTTGTTGTTACTCATCAGCTTTATTCTTCTCCTACACTACATTTTTCACTATTTCCAGTGTGCCTTCTCATCTTTGTCCTCCTTCAGGTCCTCAGCACTCAGCCACTGCCTCTTCCATCTTCTCTGACATAGTGCTGGGACCTGAACATAGATGGCAGGGACTTGGGTGTACACTTGTCATTCTGTCTTCACAAGTTTGTAAAGTATGTGTACTTTTTTTAATTTAAAAATGAGGAAAATGATATTCCTGAACATCAGTGTGCTGCTCACCATTAATAACAATTTATCAAAAAGACCAAAGTACTCAGGAACCAACAATTTCAACTTTTTCTCCTGGAGATTCCTGCCTCAACTGTAAAGGTCACCATTCCCTGACAATAGAGAAAGTCAAGTAAAAGTACCTAATAAATGCTGAGAAGAAATAACTTCAGCAACAATATTAATGTAATATTAATTAGAAATAAAACACATAACAGTACTATCTCCTGGGCTGGGGTTGTGGCTCAGTGGTGGAGTGCTCACCTAGCATGCATGAGGTCCTGGATTTGATACTCAGCACCACATAAAAATAAAATAGATATTGTGTCCACATATAACTAAAACAAAATATTTTTAAAAAAGAATGATCTCCTATGCTCCCCCCCTCAATAAAATTTACCTCAGAATTAAATTTTCACATGGATCAAAGGCAAATTTATTATTAAATGTAAGTGTCACTTCCAGGTCAGGGAGATTAAAGTCTTCCACAAGAATTAAGAACTCTATTTGGATAATCAAGAGATACTCAAATAGGGATGTGTCTTAGGGGAAAGTGTTACATTGTTTATCCCAACCCATTCCAGAGGAGAAGATGGAATGTGTTAGTGAGTTTATCATCAAGTACTGTGGCATGTGGAATTGAAAGAAGTAATGCACAATCATTGAATACATTAGTTTTCTAATTAAATAATTTTTTGAAATTATAGGCAGAGTCAATTCTGTGAAACTTGATAAATTGTAAGTTCATAATTATAAACATAATTTAAATAGAATATCATATAAAATATTAGAGACCAAATTTTTAAATTTTTTAGGTGTATGCTGGAATATAATATAAAATATATTTCTTGTCTTCAGCTGAATTCCAAAAGTGTCTGACAATATCATGTTACTTATTCATGAATTATCTTTACCAACTTTCCTCTTGGTCATTATTTAGTTATCACACACATCTTCTACTAGAAGAGAAAGTATTAGTCTTAATGAGTCTCATTTCTGTCTATGCCTTTGTATGTTTAATATTCTATGGTTTATCCTATACTGTGCTTGCCCACTACTTCACAACACCATGCCTGGAATATAGATATCAGCACAAATGTACCTGTACACATTATTCAGATAGAGTTGGTGGGGTAAAATTGCCAGGGATAAAATTGACAATGAGGTGATTGACAGAGAAGACTCAGGTCTCCTGAGGTCTCCTGCACTGAAGGTGCAGTGCCAGCTAGGGCCAATTCAGATGTCCAAAAGAAGAAAAAAAAAATGCTCCTTGGAGTACCCTATAGCATGAGCTTTCTAATCCCTCCATTCCAGAACTCTTTATTCCATCACCTTCACCACAACTCTCACAATGCTGCTCCTCGAAAACCTTCTATCCTCTCTTGACCACTTCTATGTGGTTTGCATGAGGCACTGGTGATCCAGAAATTGCACATTGGTAGCAGAAAACCTCAAGCTCTTCATTTCCTCATTATTGATGTACACCCATCTCCCTTGGGTTCTTGGACTCCTTCCCATCGGCTTCATCCTCACATTCAGTTCTTCATACTACTCTTATTATATGGCCCTTAGCTTGGTGTTTAGGGAAAAGCTGAAAATCACTTGAGGGCAGAAAGAGTAGAGGGGTTCCCCCCAGGATGTGAAGAGAATGGTAATAAAGTAGAAGTCAGAATTGTGCCATCTAGAGGTATAACTATTCAGGAACAGTGACCATTTTTGTCTAAGATAGGGGTTTTGACTGTCATTTTGTGTACTCAAATCATATGTGCATCAAATATACTGTGAGTGACAAAGATTCTCTCCTTTGTCTAATTCTAACTTGTCACCTTTGACCCTCTTTTGACTAGGCCTTAACCTTGGTCTGTGAAGACTTGAACAAAACATTAATATAGTTTCTAACAACTCAGGGCCTATCATCTGGCATGATGCCATCACCCACTAAAAAGCCCATCTGGGCAAACCAAAGCCTTTGTGGAAATTGCTGTTTGTTCCTGCAAACATCTGAAGATAGGGTTTTGGCTCCCATTTAAAGGAGAGTAACAGCTTAACTTTCAAAAGTAGTAGTTAATTAACACTGTGTTTCATTTAGACCAACCCACACTGTGCTTTTGTAGCTTTTATACTTCCTTGATACTACTGAGCTTATGGTAAGCTGTCTTATATTCTTTTTGAAGTAATCAGTCACTCTGTACAGATTGAAATTGAATTTACATCTCTTTTTCTAATGCAGTAATTTTTTTTTTTTTTTTTTTTTTTTTTTTTTTTTTTGCGGTGCTGGGGATTGAACCCAGGGCCTTGTGCTTGCAAGGTAAGCACTCTACTGACTGAGCTTCTAGTGCAGTAATAGTGATTAAAACCTTTCCCTACCAACTTAAGGAATGACTGACTTTCTCTTTCTCAGGAGATTCTTTTACCACCCATTTAGGGTCTGGTGAAGGAGCTTCTGCCTTAATTACAGAATATCAATGTCTCCTGTTATGTGATAGGTCTATGCTAAGTGTGTTGAAATCATGATGGCAAACATTCCATCCAGTCCCTACATTTCCAAGCCCATTATAGTTAGGCAGGGCCACATGTCATAACCAGTGAACCACTTTTAAGCAAAGCACAAAAGTACCAGTGTCCAACCCAGGTCATGGTTCAGATGTACCATAAGATGGTCACACCAACAGCCTAGGTCTTTGAGATCCTTTGGAGTACGATCTACTACTTGTTTACCCATATGGAAAGGTGAGTAGGAAATAAATCATCTGAAACCACTGAAAGAAGGTCATTCTTTTTAAATGGATAATTAGTTAAATGAAGTGGGCCTTGCAATTTCCCCCATCTTTCACAACTACATGGAATAAAGCATTTAGACAGTGAATTGAAATGAAAAGTCAAACACTCCTGTTATCCTAGCTGCTCAGGAGGTTGATTCAGGAGAATCACATGTTTGAAGCTAGTCTCAGCAACTTAAGAAGACACTGTCTTAAAATAAAAAGGAATAGAGTTGTGGCTCAGTAGTTAAATGCTCCTGGGTTTAATCCCTTGTACATAAAAAGAGAGAGAAGAAGAAAAAAGAAGGAAGAAGAAAAAGAAAAAGAAGATGAAGAGGAGGAGGAGGAAAGAAAGAGAAGAAAAAGAGAGAGAAAGAAAAAAGAAAAAGAAAGATAAAGAAAGAAAAAGAAGAGGAGGTGGAGGGGGGAAAATTTTCAAGTAGTCTTAAATAGGGAGTAACACATTTATACACATAAGAGAGAGAGAAAGAGAAATAAGTGATAAGTGCACCTTTTTGAGGGTAAATACAGTGCCCCACTGATGCATTGTAGTTTTTGAGGGTAAATACAGTGCCCCACTGACACATTGTAGTCAGATGATAATGAGCACAAACAAAAGATGAAGAGAGTAGTAATTTGGGTAATCCAGGGTTCTACAGAACTGGGAAATGTTTCAGGAGTTTAATCAGCAGGTTAAGGGTAGGTGGGTTTGGCTCAGTGATAGAGTGCTTGCCCAAAATATGTGAGGCACTGAGTTCAATCCCCAGCACCACATAAAAATAAATAAATAAAATAAATGTTAAAAAAGACAGGAAACACAGTTGAGATCCTATGTACATGACTTGATGTCTTACACTCTTCATCTGAATTTGATTCTGTGTGTGTGTATGTGTTTGTGTGTGTGTTTGTGTGTGTGTGTGTGTGTGTGTGTGTGTGTGTTAAGATGGTTTATAAACATTCTTTTTTTTTCTTTTTTTCTTTGTTGTTTCTAGATAAACATGAAAGAGTGTATTTTGACATATTACACATACATGGAGTATAACCCATTCCATTAGGATTCCATTTTTGTGGTTGTACATAATGTTGAGTTACACTGGTCATGTACTGAATTTCATTCTCTAAAGTGAGTTCAATGTGAGTTTGGTGATCTCTGAATTTTCTCTTAGGATTTCAAAGGCAGTGTCCTCTCCCAATATCACTTTTGTGGCTTCTTTACCACCTTTTCAAGTGTAAAGACCCAGGAGCTACTCTTCTTTGTTCTCCATTGAATGAATCTGACTTTTCTCAATTTTGGAAAATTCTGTGGGAATACAAGTTCAGTGGAGGATCTTCCATCTCCTGTGATATGGGACCCAGACCCTGTGGGGTTTGAGTGTAACTTCCTGTTAGAGTAGCATCATTGGTATGAGGGGTAATTTCTGCTTTTTTTTCAAATGGAGTTCCAGGACCTAGAATCAAAAATCCCATCAGCAATTATGGCTGCAGAAAGTGAATGGATTACCATAAAATTTATTGTTGAAGTCCTGGTGAATTACAAAATTCATCAAAGAGCAGTACTTCTCTTTTACAGCATAGAAATCTGACTGTGGATAAATCTCTTCTGATCCCTATTTGAATTTGGCAAATCAACACTAAATTTAATGAGATAACCTTGTGAACACCTAGAAATACTGAAATATGATCATTTGTTTACTAAGTGATTGCTCATGAAACTAATGAAATCATAATCTGTTTTCTAAAAGGAATAGATACAAGTTCTTTTAATAAGAGAACTAAATGCATTAATGAGGACTTCATCATGATCTTATCAAATTCCAGTTATGCCCCAGAAATGTCACCTCCTAGTACTATCACAGCGGGTTTAGAATTTCAACATATGGCTGGGTGTGGTGGCACCTGACTGTAATCCCAGTGACTCAGAGTACTGAGGCAGGATGATCACAAGTTCAAGGCCAGGCTCCACAACTGAGACCCTCAGCAACTTTCTGAGTCTCTTTTTAGAAATAATAAAAAAGAACTGGTTATGTAGCTCAATGATATAGTTCTTCTGAATTCAAACCCCAGGATGAAAAAAATAAAAAGAAGATTTTAATGTGTGAATTTGGGTAAGAACATAAAAAATAAGTCCCTAACAGTGTTTTGTTTATGTTGAATATTATTGACATTGTGGTTTGCCTGAGACATTTATCTTCTATTTCCATTTTTAGAAGTAGTTCTTCTTAAGTTCATCAACCTGTAAAGCACACTTCATTGTGGGTTTTATGTTATTTATTTATTTATTTATTTATTTATTTGCTTATTTATTTCCATCCTGGGGGTTAAACAGAGGGGCACATTACCACTGAGCTACATACGCAGCCCTTAATAACTTGCCAAGGTTGACCTTGAACTAACAAACCTCCTGCCTCAGACTCCCAAATTGCTGGGATTACAGTTATGCACTGCCACACCTGGTTAATTTTATAGAATTTAATAAAACATGAGATTAATTCTGGAGAGCTTCAATCGCTTTAAATTTTCATTTAAGTACATTAGCTAACTTTTAGTTTTCAAAGTATAATCTTTGATGTCTTCACTTTATAATTTTTGCTATACTACTTTTTCTTTTATTAGCATATTTTAGAATTTGAAGAAAATTTGTATTAGTGTTATGTTATCTTCTAAAATTTACTTTAGTCCAGGTGTAGTGGTGCATGCATTTAACCTAAGGCAGGAGAATTACAAGTTTGAGGCTAACCTTGGGAATTTACCAAATCCCTCTCCCAAAGCAAAAATTAAAAATTCTGAAAATAAAACTCAGTGCCAAAGTGCCCTGTGTTTAAATCCCTGGACTCACATGTAAAAACAAAACAAAACAAACAAACAAAAAAAAACTTATTTTCAAGAGAATGTTCTAGCAATTCAAAATGCACTGAGATTTGAGTATTGGGTTTGTATTGAACTAACTATAAGTATTACATGAAGAAAATACAAAAAGTTGCAGTCTATTGAAGAACTACAAAAGAAATTTCTCCTTAATAATCAGGGAGGGTTTTGGAAGAAACTTCCATGCCATATACCCAATTTAAAATTATTCCTAAATTATTTCATTTCTCTCCTGATGGAGCCAGTATTGTGAATGATACTTTCCTTATTTTTTTCATAGTGTTTTAACTGTATGTTCATCCCTTTGACAGTATACATTAACTCATATTTTTCAATGAAACTGTTGTTATGTATTATTGTTTATTTCCAGTTATGAATCTTCCATGGAATTGTAGTGTATTTACTGTTTTGTTTAATAGGCTATTTATTTCAGTACTCGAAATTAAACCTAGGATTGCTCTACCACTGAGTTATACCCCCAGTCCTTTTTATTTTTTTATTTTGAGATAGTCTTGTTAAGTTGTAATAGGCTTTATTTCTCAGTGTAGTTTTAGATTTACCTCCAAATCCAGCAGCCAGTACAAAGTTTGCATTTACCCCTTTGCCTTACTTAGTTCATAGTTTCCCCAATTTTTAACATCTTATAGTGTGTAGAGTGTTTCTTACAACTGATGAGTCACTATATTACATTTCACAGTGAAACAATGGATTAATAACTAAAGTTCATACTTTACATTATTTTTTGTTGTTGTTGTTGTTTGTTCTGTTGGTTGGGTTTTTGTTTTGTTTTTTTGATATGTGTGTGATGCTAGGGATTGAACCCAGGAGTTTCCAACCACAGAGCTACATCTCCAGACCATCTTGTAAAATTTGAGTCAAGGTCTTGCTAAATTGCCAACTCTGGCCTAGAACTTGCTAACCTCCTACATAAGTCATCAGAATCATAGGCACATGTCCCCACACCCAGTTCAGTTCACTCTTTTGAATAGTATACTTATATAAATTTGACAAATGCATGAGGTTTGTATCCACCATCACTATATTGTGCTGAAAATTTCACTGTCCAGAAAAATCTTCCATGTTCCATGTGCTCTTCACACTTTCCATTATTCTGCTATTTTTTTCCTTAAATTCCTGGCAACATTTGATATTTTTACAGTCTATACGGTTTGTCTTTTTCTGAATGTTATTTACTTGGAATCATATTGTACAATCATATTGTACATATCAAACTTGCTTCTTTGACTTAATACTATGTATTTAAGTTTCTTCATATCATTTTATGTCTTTATAGCTCATTTTCTGGATAATATTACATTGCATAGATATGCCACAGTTTATCCACTCACCTATTAGGTACATTTTAGTTGCCTCTATACTTGGCCAATTCTGAATAAGACTACCAGAAATGTTTATGTGAAGATTTTTCTGTAGAAAGTCAGTTCATTTGTGTAAATACTTAGCAATGTGATTGCTGTACCATACGAAAAGACCATATTTATGTATGTACTAGAGTTCTAAACTGTGTTACAAAATGACTATTCTACTTTTCATTTATGCCAAGAATGAGTAAGAATATTTATTGCCTCAAATTTTTTACTGGCTTTTCTGCTCCCAGTGTTTCTGTTTATATATATTGCACTAGGTGTGTGATGGTACTTTGCTGTTGTTTTAAAAAGCAATATCCTATGAACAGATGCTTCACAGAAGAAGATCTACAAGCAATCAACAAGCATATGAAAAAATGTTCACCATCTTTAGTAATAAGAGAAATGCAAATCAGAACTACACTAAGATTCCATCTCACCCCAATTAGAATGGCATTTATCAAGAATACAAGCAATAATAGATGTTGGAGAGGATGTGGGGAAAAAGGTACACTCATAAATTGCTGGTGGGACTGCAAATTAGTGCAGCCACTCTGGAAAGCAGTGTGGAGATTCCTTAGAAAACTTGGAATGGGCCTACCATTTGACCCAGCTATCCCACTCCTTGGCCTATACCCAAAGGACTTAAAATCAGCATACTACAGAGATACAGCCACATCAATGTTCATAGCTGCTCAATTCACAATAGCCAGACTATGGAACCAACCTAGATGCCCTTCAATTGATGAATGGATAAAGAAACTGTGGTATATATCTATACAATGGAATATTACTCAGCTATAAAGAATAATAAAATTATGGCATTTGCAGGTAAATGGATGAAATTGGAGAATATCATGTTAAGTGAGATAAGCCAATGTCAAAAATCCAAAAGACCAATGATCTCACTGATAAGTGGATGATGACACATAATGGGGGGTGGGAAAGGGGCAAGAATGGAGGAAGGAGGGACTGTATAGAGGAAAAATAGAGGTGGGAGGGTTGGGCAGAAGGAAAAAATAACAGAATGAATCAAACATCATTACTCTATGTAAATGTATGAATATGCAAATAGTATGCTGTTACTCCATGTACAAACAGAAACAACATGTATCCCATTTGTTTATAATAAAAATAATTTTAAAAAAACTAGAAAAAAAAAGAAAAAAAAGCAATATCCTCATGACATGCTGTTGAGCAATTTCTCATATGCTTATTTTCTGTAAGTATGTATTGGGTGAGATGTCCAGTACCTTTTTCCAGTTTTCAGTTGGTTCCTTTATAACTGTTTTAAGTGCTCTTTGTGTATTTTGGTATTTTATCCGATATGTGGTTTATATTTTATGCCAATTTTTGACTTTTCTTTTCATTAAATTAACAGTGTATTTCACAAAACAAAATTATTTTCAATAAAGTCACATTTTAATTTTCTCATTTACTGATACTTGTTTTGATTTTATATCTAAAACCTAATTGCAAAACACAAGGTCATCTTAAGTTTCTCCTGTTTTCAAAATTCAAAATTTTGCATTTTACATTTATAGTTATGATTTCTTTTAAGTTAATTTTCTGAAAGTTATGTTTTTGTCTGATTCATTTCTTTGCACATGGATATCTATGTATTCCAGCATTTGTTAAAAAAAACTATACCCTCTCCATTGAATTTCCATTGTTCTCTGTTCTTTGGAGAGTAATTAGTTGACTATATTTGTGTGAGTTTATTTCTAGGTTATATATTCCATTCCATTGATCTATTCTCATTTTATTTGTCAAATATTGAGGCAGGAAGGTAGCCCATAGGCAGATAGGATAAGGGCCCTTGGAGAAGAAGAGGAGGGGAGGAGGACATCATGCTAACTTGAAAAGAGACATCCTGAAAGACATTCCATGACTTGCCAAAACCTGCCAGAATTAACCACAAAGCCTGTTCCTCACAGTTGCAATTGCAGCAGTCCTTCCTTAATTACCCTTGTCCTTACCCCAGCAATGACTGACCACAAGCACACCTCTACCCCAAATGTTTCTTCCTCTTTCTCAAAGATGTGTCAAAAACCACTGGGTGAGACCCATCCTCTTAATTATGTAAATAAGGGATTGAAATTTTGCACTTCTGATTGGTTTATGAAACTCAGAGCTTGAATAGCTTGATTGGTCCATGCTGGCATCCCTTACCCCACAAATCACATGTGTTTGGCCATCAGATATGCCTTAAAACTCCTAGATAATGGACATCAGTTAGCATTCCTCTCTTCCTTCTTCCTCCACCCTTTGGAGTTCTTTTTTTCTTTACTACTCTGATAAATCCTCTTACTTTGCTCTCACCCTTGGGTCTGTGGATTTCATTACTTGAATTTGGGAGACAAAGAACCTGACTGCCTAGATCCATTACAATGTCACACTGTGTTTATTACTAAAACTTTATGATAAATTTTAAATTTGGGTATTGTCATTTCTATGAATTTATTCTTCAGTATTTGGTTGAACATTCTTGGTCTTTTGCCTTTCCATGTAAAATTTAGAATCCATTTTGATATTTATAAAACAATTTATGACTTTTATCAGGATTGCATTGGATCTATTTATTGGACTTGTGGAGAGCTGACATTTTAATAATATTGAGGTTTCTGATCTGTGAACATGGAATATCTCACCCTTTATTTACACATTATTTGATTTTTTTTTTCATCAGAAGTTTTGTTTTTTGGGGGGCCAGAGAATGAGCCAAGCTCATTCTCATGAATGCTAGATACACACTGCCTCTGTGCTACATGCTACATCTCTAGCCCTTTCATCAACAATTTGTATGTTTTGTTATGTAAATTTGAAAGATTAATATAGAATAATATTTTTCTGTTATTTTTTAACTTGGTGCTATGTAAGTAGTATTGTGCTTTTTATAATCTAATTGTTTATTGATCATGTGCATAAACATAATTGACAAATCTTAATCTCATGTCTCTCAAAATTTATATAATTCCTTATGAGTTCCAAGATATTTTATCAATTCTTTGAGATTTCTATGTAAACAATAATGCCATCTGTGAACATAATTTTATCTCTCCTTTCACAAACTTTACCTTCTTCTCCCTTCTTTTGTTCTTATTTTTTTGTAACTACTGATATGGTTATTTTTTAACTTTTTGTTTAACTTGTTAATATACATTTTACTGATGTTTGAATTTTAAATCAGACTTATATGGAAGTACTTTTAGTTCTGGTTTAAAATTTTGAAAATGACACATAAAATATTATCCTAGACTCTCTCATGTAAGAAAGCACTTTCAAAATGTAAAAATTAATGAATTGATACTTGTTAAAAGAAGCCTATCTGAAAGATCTCCCAAAGACTCAAACTGGAACAATGTAAGCAACAAAATAAATAATGATAGCATTGCATTACAATTCAAAGAATAAATTAAATGTGAAAGTTAATACCATATAAAAAGATCACATAAACAAGGAAAGTAGAAGAAAGGGATAAATCATCTTTGCAGAAGAATTCTAGGTAAAAAGTGCAGATGATAATGCAAAATGAAAAATAGCCATTAAAATATCATATTAATAATCACTATAGGAAATTTTCACCAATGAATACAAAAATTGTGGCTGAAACTTAAAGGAGAGCAGTATATTGCATAGCTTTAAAGTATCTCCTCAATATTCATTAATATTTTTTCTTTGAGTATTTTTAAATAACCTATGATTATTTAAAGCAAAAATTATAACTGCATTGTGGAACTTATGAAGTGCAGATACTGAAAAGTTGAAGGTAAAGTATGATTTTTTTTTATACTTTGCATCCATATTAACTCTATCCAACTGTGGATACAGTAGATTACTTGCCTGAGCTGCTAAACTACTTTTTTGGTGCCATGTTATTTCAGTTTGGCCAAAGATTTACAAGTTTTACTCTATTATTTAAGTGAAAAGTTTTAATTTTCCTGACCCAAAAATCTGAGTGGATTGAATTAATGGCCTGAAGAAGTAAAAATAAGTCTTTCGGTAATATGTTAAATATGGATATTGTAATCCCTTAATCAAGTAAAAATTCAAAAATATGTCATTTCAGTACAATGAATCTGGAACAACTGTCCTATGTACATATATGAATACACCACAATGAATCTCCACATGTACAACCACAAGACTGGAATCACAATTAGAATAAGATATACTCCATATTTGTATAAATATGTCAAAATATACTCTACTGTTAATGTACACCTAAAAGGAACAAATAAAAAAGAACTGAAAACAAATGAAAGCATATGAATATTATATAAAATCTATTGAGAGAAAATGGAACCCCTCATTAAACCAGTATGGAAAAAAATGTAATTTAAATGCTAATAAGGAATTAAACTGAATACAATGGATAATAGTTTAAGAATGTTCATAAGAAAGCTGGTTGTGGTGGCATATGCCTGTAATGCCAGTGACTAAGGAGAAAAATACTGAGAATCTCAAGTTCAGTTTCGGCCTGGGCAAATCAGTAAGACCATGTCTCAAAATAAAATGACCAGGGATGTAGCTCAGTGGTAGAAGCCTCTTGGTTGAATCTCAAGTATGGGTTAAGGAGAGAAAGAGTTCATGAGACCCTGTGGTCCTAATAGGCCAAAATAGGAAATGATCCAAATGTCTTTTTGGTTTTCCTTTTTGGTACTTGGAATTGAACTGGATGGGGCAGGAGGTGGGTTTACCACTGACATATATCCTTAGCCCTTTTCTATGTTTATTTTGAGAGAGTCTCAGTAAGTTGTTCAATCTGGCTTCAAACCTCAGCCCTATTACCTTTTCTTGGATTTGGGGTTTTTATTTTTTAATTTTCTTTTGTGATCAGTTGTATGTGCCTTTATTGTCTAGGCAGGTTTCTTGAGGGGGATGAAGTAGGAAGAGTGAGTAGCCCAATTCCAGGCTGGCCATGTTTCACAGGTTTATAGGTGATGGAGAACTCATCCAGGAATTGTTCAATCATTTCAGACTTGATCTCCACTTGGTTAAATGTCTTGCCATTGTAGACACTGATCATGCTGCACACCATTTTAGGCAAGAAGATGGTGTCCTCAGCCTCCCAAATCTTTGGTATTACACATGTGCCACCTTGCTTGACCCAAATGTCTTTCAATAGTAAAGTTGTTAAACAAATTGTGCTTCATTCTTACAACACTGTATTGCTCAGTAATACAAAGGAATATACTACTGATGCACATCAACTAGATAAGTCTCAAGGAAATTGTGTTGAGTGAAGGAGTCTGGCCTAAAATAATATATATTGAATGACTTCAGCCAGAATGAACCTTGGATTAAAAAAAATCACAACTGTAAGTTGTATCTGTGGAAGAAAAAAATTGCCTAAAGAAGAATATATCTGTATTGTATGATGGGGATATAGGATATATGGACCTCCAGGAAGCTTCCTACATTTCCTAACTGCTCAGGTTACCCTCTCTCACTATTTAGGAATGAGCCATGTTGGGTTACAGTCACACAGTGAAAGTGGTACCCAAATCTTGGAAAGATGTTTATTTGACTTACTGTCAGTTTTCTAGTGAACTGTGGATTCAGTAGGTCACTTACCTGAACTGTTAAACTGCTATTTTGGTGCCATGTTTTTCCAGTTTGGCCAAAGATTTTTGAGTTTGACTCTATTACTTAAGTGAAAAGTTTTAATTTTCCTGGCCAAAAATCTGAGTGGATTGAATTATGTGGCCTAAAGAAGCAAAAATAAGTCAGTAAAATATTTGTTTTAAGCTATATTTAAATGATGATAATCAAAACACCAATGAATACCCCATTCAGATAAACATAAACTCTGGGCACATGTCTCACTAATCTCATCTACTTTATGTACATAGAGGTGTTGACTAATTTAGACACTGAGTCTGTTTCTCTTTTGTTATTCATTAGTTTTACCATGTGTTTCTCAAGCTTCTTTGGGCTTCTTTTGAGTTTTCAGTAACTTATTGTTACACATAATTATATTATCATTATTCTTAAAATCAGTTTTATGCTTTCTTTGCCTCAATCTGTGTACACAGCTGTTATCTGGAGCTATATCATTCAATTTATTCACCTTTTTCACTGCTTGTAGACTTTCAGTGGTCAAGCTTGTCTGATATCATTTTGTTGAAAATGTCATTCTTGGTTTTGTCACTAAATGTTAAAGCATCTTCAATTTTTTGCACCTTAGGAAAAATGGTGACTTTATATTATGGATAAATTCAATTTTACTGGAAAATGTCAGTGAAAATATATTAATTAACTAAATTAACTATCTGATAATCCAACCACATGTGTTTGTTATGAACATTTATCTTATGTGTGTCTATGTGAGTATATATTGCATTATTTGGATAACCATTGACATCAAACATTTTTTTCTTTTATTCTTTGTGATCTTGAGCTCCCAGAATTAAATCTTCAGGCTTCCCTGCCTCATCAACAGTGACTGATTCCATTTAGACTATATGTAGTGCATTATTACACAGCAATCAAAATCTGGCTCCAGAGATTGAGAATATCCATAGTTTTCAGAATACAGGTTTTGTTTGTGAACTGTTACTGAAGCAGACTCCTTATCTAAACTAGCTCAAATGTTTGCTTTTTTTGCTTTTGATTTCTTTTTTGTATATTACTGCCGTATAACTCCAATTTCCTATGTGTTTAATACTTTTATTCTCTACTTGACATTTGACCTTCTTTTGTTAAAATGAATAAACTAAACGACAAAATATCAGAAACTTTGGACTGCAGCTGTCATCCTCATAGTAAATCAGTGACACTTAGTGCCCTCCTTTCCAGTGTAGGCTGACCTAGCCTGGGAAATGCTTTTGATCTGAGTACAGTGTTGGCTAATTTGGACACTGAGTCTGTAATATCCTGTACTCACTTGTGATTCTGTTCATGAGGAATAGTCCTTTAAATGAAGGAGAGGTAGACAACTGTCCAACTCTAGTAAACCAAAATCTACATTGTGTACAACCATAGAAATGAAAAGTCGTACCACATTTGTGTACAATGAATCAAAATGCAGCCTGTAAAAATACAAAAATAAAAAATAAAAAAAATCAAACTCTGCCAAAATGCAAAATCCCAGTGCAAGGAAGAAACTTTTCCTGAAAAGAACTGTAACCAACGAACTATCATTCTGACATTACTTACACAGGGATCTTGTACCACCTCCTGTCACTCTGAACCTGAGAGTTTGGGTCCTGGGTATAACTTTCCACTTAGGAATGCATTCAGAAAGAAGGGTGAGCCATTGCACGATCTCACAGGACTTTATCTCTCAGGGCCCAGAGCTCTGGAGTATTTGTCTGCTTGTGAGACCCAGGTATCTCTGCTGGGAGCTGTTTTACTCTGTGACAAGAAAATACTGTAACATCCCTAGAAAGCCCATCTGGACACCTGGAATGCTGGGAAATGATGAATATGCTGTGCTGGGCCTCCTGATAAAATGAGAGCATCAGAATTGGAACCAACCAAAATCAGTTGTGGAGGGATTTGACTCTTTCCACAGTTACCTCCAGATCCAGTGAATTCAAGTCCACTGCTTATACAGCTTGGCCCTGTCTCCTCTGTAACATGAGGTGGGAGTTTAGCCTGAAGTTGGGATGCCTGAGTATCCTGTCCCTGCAAAGAGATTTAACATGGAATCTGTGTGTCTCAGATTGTGCAGTGTCCATGAAAAAGTCATCAGGAGAGAATCCAGCTTGGTATATGGAGTCCTATAGAAGCATCTGTGTTCCTAGGAGAACTTAGTTCATCCTCTGGCCCTTGGGATCACTCATTTTTCTTGAGTCCTTCAAATGTATGAGAGCAGATGTTAAATCTAGGACCATGTTCCCCCATTCTAGCTCCTCCTCAGGCTGGCAAAATAATGTTAAAATTTGAATTCCCTCTATATCCCAAAATCTCAGTTTCCTCTCTCTGTTTTTCCAGGCAACATGGGAAACTGGTACAGTATTTTCTTTGTCATTTTTTCCTCAGTAATGAATGATACTTGTATAAATGTTTGTTTTCTAGTTATTAATAGTTCATATGGTTAGAAAATAGAAAATATTACCTAACTCTGCTGTAAAAAATTTTTTGTGTCTCTCTTTGTTTGTCTTTCCTATGCACAGTCATCTTATCAGAGTATCTTTGGGTTAAAGTTCTTTTTGGAGACTCTGAAGGGTGGTGTGTCCTCTTTATTTTATCATTTCCTAGTCTTGTATTTTCCAGAACTGCCTGAGGCTGAACTGGTGCCCACTGGTGTCATTTATTTCAGATTGTCTAATAAATAGCGACCTCTGGTCAGCTCTTCCTAGAGGACAGGCTGGGATATGGTGTGGATCCTAAAACAGAAGTAGCTTATTTCCTTGGGGATGAAAGGAATCTCCTATTATCTAATTTACTTACATAGCTAACATCTTGGGGCATGAAAATTTCCCCCATAACACCAGTTTCCATTTCTTGGATATACATATGGTCATCTTAGATGCTTGTATTGAGGGGAAACACAGAAATTGTTCTCCCCTGTATGTTTTCTCACAGTGATGAAGGTAGGAAAATTATTCCAAAGTACAAGGAAAAATGTGTGTAAGAGCCTGCAACGTACTTCCTGCATATGTTTTTGGTAATGGGGATTGAACCCAGGGCCTTATGCATGCTGGGTAAGTAGTCTACAACTGAACTATATCCCCAGCCCACACAATGTACTTCAATGAGGAAGAACAGAGATGGGAAAATGTCCCAGGTTTCAGGATGACTTAATGTAAACCTTGGGTCTGACATATTGTGAGAGTCAACACTGCTCATCTTTGGTTTGTCACTTTGGAAAGATTTATTGATTTATTTCAGATACAGTATTTCATTAAGTACAAAATTGTTTTATTAATAGATCTTGAAAGATAAGAACATATTTCCAAAGAAGCAAGATAAGAGTTGGATTTAAGAAAAAAAAATTTATCTTATTAAATTACTTAAATTTTTTATTTATCTTTTTTCATCCCCAGAGTGAGTTTTCTCAGGTCAATTATTTTTTGGGAGGTGATTTCAAATTGAATTTCAGGTATTAACTTTGGAAATGCTACCAGGAAAAAATATTTCTTCCATTATGGCTGCAGAAAATACAAATACATAGATATCCTTGAAAAGTGGTAAATCATTTGGTGAATTATGAAGATTCATCAGAACATCAGTTCCTCTTCTTTGAAGGTTTCTGACAATGAATCTTATATCCTAGTCTTGATATTGTAGTTTAATCACAAAGCCTATAGGACAGGATTTGGCAAATCCTAGAAGTGTACACATATGACTTATTAGAGATAGTGATGAATGATATTTATTGTTTTTTAAAACTAGATACTTTTGTTTTTCCTTTTGAGGTATGAAATAAAAGTGTCATAAAAGTTCTTTCTATATGTCAACATATATATGGAGTTTGAATGTATTTACTGGATTCTTTCAACATTAGGTACTTTTCTGATTTAAAACATTTTAAGTTAGAAACAGAGTGGACTGAGCCCAATGACTTCAAGTTGCAACTAATTTCAGCCTATGAGAGTAAGTCCTTAAAGATCTATTGGTTCTGATGGCATAAGGTACAGATTTTCAAGATGTAGTCTTGAATTGTAGAGACAATCTCTCCCACAAAAGATGTGCTATTTTAGTAGCCTTTCTTCCATTCTTATATTCCAGTTTTATTCTGTGCCACAGCCAATTGATGTCATGAATCCATGACCTGAAATACTATTTTTTTTCAATACTATTTTTTTTTTGACAAATAAACATGGGAAGACATGGCTACCATAGATTCCCTTGGGAATGTGTTCAGTTCTATGGGTAGTGCTGATATTATACTATGAATGTTTGTGTCCCATCTGGATTTGCCATCAGTTTTAAATACACAAGAGTTAATGAAATGTACATTTAAAGAGCACTACACTCATGGTTCACAACTACTTAGAAAGTCTTGGAACAGAAGAGTAGAAGAGACACATTTTCTAGAATATTAAGTGTATTTAAACACTCTATTAATAGTTAGACAAAGGGAGACATATACAGCTTGAACTTTTATGAAACTGATTTCTTTTATAAAACTGATGTCTTAAAAAGTAGTTTAGTGTTATGCTTTTTGTTTTGTTCACTGAAATTGCAGCAGTGATGATGTCCTTTTTGTACATTGACATATGACACCAATTTATCTTATTACAGCTATTTAACCTCTTTTACTTGGTTTAAGTGCTGCCAGGTAGAGTCTCAATTATAAAGTTAATTGTCTCTTTAAGTATCCTTGGGGGTTTTCTGTGTAAACCATCACATTTGATACAGAAACTCTTCTTTCTTTTTCATTTCCCTTTGATTGTGTCTTGCTTTTGAGAATGAAGGCTCTTACTTTTGTTGACTAGAGAATAAGGTCACTTTTGTTGACTTTATTAGTAGAGGTTCTGAACCAGTCTTGTAGGTTTTTATTTTATTCCAACTTTAGGTCACAGAGAGCTACTTCCTTTTTACACCCTTTTATTTTTAGTAAAAGAAAAGAATCTTAAATTTTATTTCCAAGTATCTTAAAATTTTAAAGTACAGCTCAAAATGAATGATAAAGAAAAGGAAACATTGAAGAAAATACAAGTCTCAGAAACTAGCACTTATTTTAGTTTCTATACTTAAATGCAGGTCTCCCAATAGTGTCTTTTTAAAAAAATTGCAAAAGCATCAACTCCAAATACATTTAGATGATTTAAATGTGAACAAATTTTTACTTCCATTGATAATGAAAATTGTTAACTTGTTTTTAACATGTAAAATGTTGCCATTTCTATGTGTATGCATAAAATTAAAATATTGTTTATGGATTATTTGATCATTTTTTTGTTTTGCTCCCATCTCAACATTTCCATTGTTATTTGTTATGAAAACAACATTCTTTTGACATTCACCTGTCATTTTTATCTTTATATTCCTTTTGCATTAAGTCTAGCTCAGGTAAACTTGAAAAACCTGGGCTCTATGATTTACTAAATATTTGACAAAATGCTGTCATGAAAGATCAAAAATATTAATGCAGAACCCTGAAAACTTAAGGGTGACACATTGTCTATTTGAAGTAATCAAAAAGTTTTATCATTGCTATACTTGCTTTATGATATAATGCATAAATTATTTGAAACTTTTAAGGTCAAATCTATAAATAAATTCTTAGTGTTCTATCTTGTGACTTTCAACCATTGTGTTTCTTGAACCACTAGTGAGCTTGCTACATTTTCATATAGCCAGGCCCCAAAGCAGAACTTCTGAATCAGAATCTGCATTTTAATCAGATCTTCAATTTATGGTTGTACACTTTAATATTTTAGAAGTAACTTTCTAACTCACCATGTCAACTTATCTTGTAAAATATAAATATCACACTTAAAAGTTATATACTTGTATTGATGCCTTCATCTTACATTTTTATGCTTTAAAAAATGTAGCAATGGTTTTATGGACATTCATGTCATTCATTTTCCTCAGAATTTGGTAATATGATATTTTCTTGAATAATTAAGACCACCCATATATGTTAGAAACAGTTATCCGCTGTCTCTTGTTTCATTTTGTGTCAGAATAAGAGCATTATTAATGACTATGTAGTTGATGTGCTATAGTATTTATTTTTTCATTTCAGGAACTTTGACTTTTAAGGATGTGGCTGTTGATTTCTGTCTGGAAGAGTGGAAATTCCTGGCCCCTGCTCAGTGGAATTTACATAGGAATGTGATGCTAGAAAACTACAAAAATCTGGTCTCCCTAGGTGAGAATAACTTCCCTTCAGAATTCCTAAGCACTACTAATATTTATTTATTTTTACTGGGCCAAATATTTTTTCTGAGCTTTTTGCATGGGGTATGGATTCCTTTGTTCAAGGAATAAATGTGGGTTTGTAGGTATAGGCAACAAAATGTTCATAATATTATTTTCTTTTGTTTATAACCTCCCCTATTCTTTCTTACATCATTAAATATAGATGTCATAATTATAAAAATTCAATGACATAAAATATTGTGCTCTCTGTCTTAAAAGTCCAATTTCTTCTCTTTACCTTTGATTTGGTAATAGCTGGAAGTGAACTGAGTATATGCAAATAGAAAATGTTTCCTAACTATTTTAAAGGGTCTATCAGGAAACATTTGGAGAAATAATTTTGTAGAATTTTCTAATGTATCTTCTTTCTACTGAGCACAGTATGGGGATAGAAATGTCAGAAATTACTAGGAGAATTCCAAGGATGTTTGATGTTCCATTTTCCATTAAACAGGTCTTTCTGTGACTAAGCCATACCTGGTCACATTATTGGAACAATGGAAAGAACCCTGGAATGTGAAGAAATGAGGGACCATAAACCCAGGTAGATAGGAATGAATGAAGTAAAGGACAGGTGAGAAGCAAAAAGGCCCAGTTATTATACCAATAAACTCTCTTGCACTATCTCACATATGAGTTTCTGGGGGGACACCTAATATTTAAACCATAAAAGAAAGCATGTCTGCCAAAATTAAAACTCAAATTTTTGATGGTTTGAAGTCCAGAAAGTTCTTGCTTAAAGAAAAAAAGGATTATGCTTCCAAATTTATTCCTATTTTGAATGTTGTTGGGCTTTTGGTGGACCCTTGAGCTTGCATATATTTTTTAGAATAGCTTCTATTTCTTAAAAAAAAGAAAAAAGTTTTTCTTGGGATTTTGATATAGATTACATGGAATCTCTAAATAATTAAAGGTAAGACAGAAATCTTTTTACATTATCTTCCATTTCTTAAATAGACTGTGTTCAGGGACTGGAGTTGTAGCTCAGTGGTTAGAGCTCTTGCTTAGCACATGTGAGGTACTGGGTTTAATAATCAGCACTGCATAAAAATATAATTTAAAAAAAGACTTCTGCAGTATATGGTTTAATTGCCTAATATTTATGGATTTTCTGATTTCTACTTTTGATTTCTAGATGTTTAGAAAAGTATTTCAGTATTTTAACATATATTAAGTCTTTTTGTGCCATAACAGCAGGTCTATTGAGGATAATATTCTATGGACTATTGAGAAAATGGAGTTTGTGAGTCTAATTGCCTTATATTCCTTTACAAGGCTTTGTGCTTCCTGATTAACATTCTGTCTGGCTATATTTTCCCCTAGTGTGAGGAGATATTGAAGTCTTATATTATTGTTCAGCTTTTTATTTCCTCAATCCTGTCAACATGTGCTTCCCATATTTGGGAAATATATTTGGGAAATTTGAGTTGTGTATGCATTTCTTGTTATTGTAGTATACTATAGACTGGCCCATTTTATCTTTTTAGTATTCTACTTGCTCTTCATAAAATTTTTGACTTAAAATGTCTTTCATTTTATATGACTTCATGTTTTATAGTGAGCTTTGCATAAGATATTTATGGCTAACTTCTTCCCTTTTGGTCACTTTAATGAAACATTTTTTTCCATCCTTTTACTTTTAACCTACTTATGCCCTTACACCTAAAATCAGTGTCCTATAGACAGCATGTAGTTGGACTTTTTTTCAGTTTTAATCCTGTTAACCAATTTCTTGGGTTTTCAATTAAATATATATTTCATTTGTATTACAATTTATTAAATATAAATCCATCTAAATAAACCAATGAAAAGGTTAAAATTATCACAATGATCTTGTAAATTATTTTCTGCATTTTTTGTTTCCTACTTTTCTTATTACTTTGCATTTCATTGATTTCTTTATAAAGACATGCTTTGAGTCCTTTCCATTTCCCATTGTATCTTTTAAATATACATATTTTATCATTTACATGGGGATTATATAAAAGCAGTTAAAACCCAAACTCCTTTTTTATTTGTTCTGATAAATTAATTATACATAACAGCAGAATGTATTTCGATTCATTGTACGTGAATGTTGCATAAGTTTTCATTTCTCTGGTTGTATGTGATGTAGAGTCATACAATTTTGTGATTATATATGTATCTAGGGTAATGGTGTCAATATCATGCCAACATCTTTTCCACTCCTATGTTCCCTCCCTTCCCCTTCTTCCCCTTTACCCCATCCAAAGATCCATCATTCTTTCCTTGCTCCCCCCAAATTATGGATTGGCATCCACATATCAGAGAAAACACTTGAACTTGAGGTTTTGGGGACTGACTTATTTCATTTAGCATGATATTTTCTAACTCCATTTATTTACCTGCAAATACCATAATTTTTTCTCCTTTAAGGCTGAAAAATATTCCATTATGTATAGATACCACAGTTTCTTTCTCCATTCATCTATTGAAGTGCATCTAGGTTGGTTCCATAGCTTAGCTATTATGAATTGAGCTGCTATAAATGTTGATGTGACTGCATCACTGTAGTATACAGATTTTAAGACCTTTGGGTATAGATGGAGGAGTGGGATAGCTGGGTCAAATGGTGGTTCCATTCCATGTTTCCTGAGGAATCCCCATATTGCTTTCAAGAGTGATTACGCTAATTTACAGTACCACCAGCAATGTATGAGTGTACGTGTTTCCCCACATCCTAGCCAACACTTATTGTTGCTTGTATTCTTAATCATTGCCATTCTGACTGGAGGAATATGAAATCTTAGAGTAGTTTTGATTTGCATTTCTATAATTAATAGAGAGGTTGAACATTTTTTCACATGTTTGTTGATCAATTGTATTTCTTCTGTGAAGTGTCTTCAGTACTTTGCCTATTGATTGATTGGGTTATTTGGAGTTTTTTGTTGTTGTATTTTGAATTCTTTACATATGTCCTGGAGATTAGTGCTCTAACTGATGTGCATGTGGTAAAGATTTTCTCCCATTCTATAGGCTCTCACTTGACATTATTGTTTCCTGTGCTAAGAAGTTTTTAGTTTGAATCTATCCCATTTATTGATTTTTGATTCTACTTCTTGTGCTAAAGGAGTCTCTTTAAGGAAGTTAGATCCTAAACTAACATGATGCAGATTTGGGCCTACTTTTTCTTCTGTTAGATGCAGGGTCTCTGGACTGTTCCTAGGTCCTTGATCCACTTTAAGTTGAGTTTTTCACAGAGTGAGAGATAGAAGTTTAATTTTATTTTACTCCACATGGATTTCCAGTTTTCTCAGTATCATTTGTTGAACAGGCTGTCTTTTCTACAATGTATGTTTTTGGCACCTTGGTCTAGTATTAGATAATTGTATTTATGTGAGTTTGCCTCTGTGTCTTCTGTTCTGTAACATTGGTCTACCTCTTTATTTTGGTGCCAATACCATGACATTTTTGTTAATATAGATCTGTAGTATAGTTTAAGATCTGGTATTGTGATGCCTCCTGCTTCATTCTTCTTGGTAAATATTGCTTTGGCTCATCTAGGTCTGTTATTTTTTCCAAATGAATTTCCTTCTTGCTTTCTCTATTTATATGAGGAAGGACATTGGGAGTTTAATTGGAATTGCATAGAATCTGTAGAACAATTGGTTGCATGGCCATTTTGACAGTATTAATTCTGCCTATCCAAGAGCATGGGAGATCTTTCCATCTTCCAAGGTTTTTGTTAATTTCTTTCTTTAGTATTCCGTGGTTTTCATTGTAGAGGTCTTTCACCTCGTTTGTTAGATTGATTCCCAAGTATTTTATTTTTGTTGAGGATATTGTGAATGTGGGGTAGTTTTCCAATTTATCTTGCAGTGGATTCATCACTGATATTGGAAATACATTGATTTTATATCCTGCTACTTTGCTAAATTCATTTATGAGTTCTGGTGGGTTTTTTTGGATCTTCCAAATATAGGATCATGTTCTCGGCAAAAACTGATAGTTTGAGTTCTTCTCATTCATATCCCTTTAATTTCTTTGGTCTGTCTAATTACTCTGGCTAGAGTTTCAAGAACTATGTTGAATAAAAGAAGTGAAAGAGGGCATCCCTGTCTTATTTCAGTTTTTAGGAGGAATGCTTTCAATTTTCTCCATTTAGAATGATGTTGGCCTTGGGCTTAGCATAGATAACTTACAATGTTGAGGTATGCTCCTACTATCCCTAGTTTTTCTAGTGTTTTGAACATGGAGGGGTATAATATTTTGTCAAATGCCTTTTCTGTGTCTCTTGAGATAATCATATGACTCTTATCTTTAAGCCTGCTGATATTGTGAATTATGTTTATTGATTTCTATATGTTGAACCAACCTTGCATCCCTGGGATGAACCCTAATTGATGATGGTACACTATCTTTTTAATACATTTTTGTATGCAATTTGCTAGAATTTCATTACAAAGTTTTGCATCTGCATTCATCAGGGGTATTGGTCTGAAGTTTTCTTTCCTTGAAATGTCTTTGTCTGGTTTTGGTATCAGGGTGATACTGGCTTCATAGATAAGTTTGATAGGATTCCCTCCTTTTCTATTTCCTGGACTATTTTGAGGAGTAGTAGTATTAGTTTTTCTTTGTAGGTCTTGTAGAACTTGGTTGAGCATCCATCTGGTCCTGGGTGTTTTCTTCATTGGTAGACTTTTGATGGTATCTTGTATTTCACTGCTTGAAATTGATATGTTTTAACTGTGTATGTCTTCTTGATTCATTTTGGGTAGTTCATATGACTCTAGGTATTTGTCAACATCTTTGATGTTTTCTATTTTGTTGGAGTATAAATTTTCTAAATAGTTTCTAATTATCTTCTGTATTTCAGTTGTGTCTGACATGATATTTCCTTTTTCATCACAAATTTTAGAATTTTGAGTTTTCTCTCTCCTCTTTGTTAGTGTGGCTAGGGGTTTATCAATTTTATTTATTGTTTCAAAATCTAACTTTTTGTCAATTTTTAAAATTGTTTCTTTTGTTTCAATATCATTGATTTCAGCTCTGATTTTAATTATTTCCTGTCTCATAGTACTTTTGGTGTTTGTTTTTTCTTTTTTTAGTACTTTGTTAGGTCATTTATTTGTTGACTTTTAAATCTTTTCCAAATGGGTTCCATGAAGTGAACTTTCATCTCAGCACTGACTTCATAGTGTCCCAGAGATTGTGATATGTTGTACTGGTATTCTCATTTATCTCTAAAAATTTTTTAATCTCCTCCTGAATGTCTTCTGTTATCCATGCATCATTCAATAGTGTATTATTTACTCTCTAGGTGTTGAGGTAGTTTCTGTTTTTTATTTTATAATTGATTTCTAATTCATTCTATTATCATCTGATGGAGGGCAGGGTAGTATCTCTATATTTTTTTTTGTATTTGCTAAGAGTATCTTTGTGGCATAATATATGGTCTATTTTGGAATAGGATCTATGTGTTGCTAAGAAAAAAGTATATTTGATGGATGAAATATTCTATATATGTCTGTTAAGTCTAAGTTATTGATTGTATTGTTGGTTCTATAGTTTCTTTGTTTAGTTTTTGTTTGGAAGATCTATCCAGTGTTGAGAGTGTTAAATTCACCCAGTATTATTGTGTTGTGTTGATCTTGAAATTGAAAAATATTTGTTTGATATATATAGATGCTCTGTTGTTTGGGATATAAATATTTATGATTGTTATGTCTCATTGATGTCTGATTCTCTTACATGAAATGTAAAGGAAATGTCCTTCTTTATCCATTCTGACTAACTTTGGTTTGAAGTCCACTTTGTCTGATATGAGGATAGAAATCCCTTCTTTTTTACACAGTTCATGAGAATGATGTTTTTTTCTCATCCTTTCACTTTCAGTCTGGATGTCTCCCTGTGAGATGGGTTTCTTGAAGGTAGCATATTGTCATGTCTTTTTTTTTAAATCCTATCTGGTAGTCTCTGTTTTCTGATTTATGTGTTTAGACTGTTAATATTCAGGGTTATTATTGAGATATAATTTGTATTTTTGGTGATTTTGTTTTATTTTTTTTTGTTTTTATCTTGACTTGGTATCTCCTGTGTGGGCTTTTCCTTTAGTGTACTTCCCTCCTTTGCTGTCTTTGTTTATTTTCATTTCCTTCTCATGGAATATTTTGCTAAGAATATTCTGTAGTGCAGACTTTCTTTTTGTAAATTTTTTAAGTTTTGTTTATCATGGAAGGTGTTCATTTCCTTATCAAGTATGAAGTTTAATCTTTCTGGATATAAGATTCTTGGTCACAATCCATTTTCTTTCAGAGCTTGACATATGTTGTTTCAGGACCTTCCAGCTTTCAGGGTCTGAGTTGAGGAATCTGCTGAGATTCAAATTGGTCTCCCCCCATATGTAATCTGATGCTTTTCTCTTGCAGCCTTTAAAATTCTATCTTTATTTTGTATTGTAGGCATTTCCATTATCATGAACTTTGGTGTGGATCTGTTGTAATTCTGTATACTTGATGTCCTATATGCCTCTTATATTGGATTTTCCATTTCATTCTTCAAGTTTGGGACATTTTCTAATGTTGCTTTCTTAAAAATATTGTGCATTCCTTTGGTTTTGCCTCTGTGCCTTCCTCTGTCCCAATAATTCTTAAATTTGGTCTTTTCATGTCATCTCATATTTCTTGGAGTTTCTGTTTACGGTGTCTTACCACCTGCACTGTGTGGTTGACTTTATTTTCAAGATTATGTAATTTGTCTTTATTGCCTCTTGTTCTGTCCTCCAAGTGATCTAGTCTGTTTGTGATGCTTTCTATTGAGTTTTTACTTCTGTTTATTGTTTATTTATTCCATTTTAAAGATTTCTGTTTGTCTTTTTTTCCAGAATCTCTATTTCTTTATTGAAGTAATCTTTTCCTTCCTGCATTTGCTCTCATAGTTTCTTATTGAAGTGATCTTTTGTTACCTGCATTTGCTCTCTCATATCATCCTTTACTTTCCAGATCATTTTGATTATGTATATTCTGAACTCTTTCTCTGATATTTCTTCTACTGCAATGTCAACAAATTTTATTATTGTATCCTCTTGGTTTGTTTGGGGCACTTTCTTTTTTTGTTGGTTTTTCTGTTGTTCATGTGTCTTCCCATCTACCAGTGTGGATCCAAGGAATCTAGTTTCTACCTTATAGATTATGTATCCCTGCTGGTTTCTAATACCTTGTCTTTAAGGGAGAGAAAAATGTTGACAGCACCCAGTGCAAACAATATGCAGCCTTAAGTATTCCCTATTATGAAATTTAGTTTTGTCACAATGAACAGAATGATATGTTTAATTATTATCTACAATACAAACAATAGGTTTGCAATAGTGTCTACAGCTTCTAATGGTGGACAAAGAGAAAAAAGGGTCATGTAAGATGTGATGTTTATGAGGTAGAAAGTGAGAATATAGAGTTATTGAATCATAGGAAGAGTTAAAGAGAAATCAATAAAAGTTGGCTGTTAGCAGGAAAGACAGAAAGGGACTCTCAGGTGTAATGAAGCCTGCAGGGACTTTGGCGATGGTCTTCCATTTCCTGGCTAGATGGAAGCAGTCATGTTTGTAGTTGGCAGTGGCAGCAGCATCAAACCTGTAGGTATCTTGGTGTTTGTATTTGCTTTTCCAAGAAAACCTGAAAATTTTATGATTGGTGTAATTCTGCAACATTCTTTTATATGTCAGTGGAAAGGATTTTCTGTATTCTGATAGGGCAGGTATAATGATTTTTTGAGTATTTGTATATCTTGAGAGTCCATTTTTTTTCATTCTTGGTTGATAGTTTTGCTGATATGTTATTCTTGTTAGGTAATTTTTGTCTTTCAGCCCTTTGACTGTATTTCTTCATTTCATTCTGGATTGCAAGGTTTCTACTGAGAAATCCAGTGATAATCATGCAAGACGAAACTCATTGATGATACACCACTATTCTCCTGCTGCTCAAAAGATTCTTTTCATGATTTTTGAAACTTTAGATATAATGCTCTTCATTTTTTGTGTGTCTTTATTTTTATCCCATTTGGGGATCATTATGCTTCATGAATCATTATGGCTGTTTCATTCTTCATGTTTCTAATTTGTCAACCATTATTTCTTATTGAATTCTTTAGGACTCAATTTCTGCTTCCTCCTATTTACCATTTTTATCTCTCTGTTCATATTCTCACTTTACTGTTTTAATTCAGTTTTTCTGTTTTCTTCAGGCTCATGAAACATTTTCAAATGGTTATTTAAGAGTTCTGTAGTTAATTTATAAATCTCAGCTTTAAAATCATAAATTACTATGGCTTTTTTTTTTTGACCCTTTGATTTAGCCATCTTTCCATTTTTCTCTATACGCTGTGTAGTATAATTTAGATTTGTCTTTTTAAAACTCAGACAACAATAGATTAGCAAAGGCATTGTGGAAAAGAGTACAAAAGTTTGTAAATTAAAATGGAATAACCATACAACCCAGTAATTCATCTAAAGGAAGCATACTAAACACTTCAAGCACTAAAAGAAATTTAGGTTTACACTATATTTCAAACTGATAAAGCATTCACTTCTATTCCATATGGAAATTCTGTCCTCATATCTCCTCTGAATACTACATTATTGATATCACAGCTCTTTTATATCATATAAGCATGAACAGAGTTCTAAGATGCTTTTTATTCTTTCATATTTCAAATTTTACATAATCAAAAGAGATGAAATCAATGTGTTGAGGAGATATCCCAATTACCGTGGTCAGTTAAGCATTGTTTACATTAGTCAAACTATGGAACTGCATAAGAGCCCATCAATGAATGAATAAATTTAAAAATATGGGAGTTATATATATATATATATATATAGTTTGTGTGTGTATATGTGTGCATATACATATAAACATATACAATGAATTACTATTTATCCATATAAAATAAAATCTTGTCTTATAAAGCAATAATGTTTAACATATAGGATTTTACATTATGTAATATAAGGTAGACACAGAAAGCCATTTACTATATTGTTTCACATATAAAATCTGAAAAAGTTTAACACAATGTAGAGTGAAATGATGCTCACAATGGCCTTGTTTGTTGGAGTGTAGGGATAATGGTCAAGGGATGCAAAATTTGAATTTCACATGCATAAGATGGTATGAGTCCTGCTTATAGTATGAGAATATTTACAATTGTTCTATTCATAAAAACTAATAGAATAGATAAAAAATGTACAAGAATGATAATTATGTCCAATAATTTACATATTATTTAGCTATATATAGTCATTCCATTACAAATATATACTGTAAAAATTCTGATGTATGTGGTAAATACACAAAATTTAATTTTTAAATAAAATCAATCAATAAATAACAATAAAACATGTTTTAAAAAATTTGAAGACTGTTATTTGTCCCAATCACTGTATTGGCAGTTAGCTATGTTAGAGACATATGTTTGAATCCCCTCAAATCTGTTTTCAGGATATCTTCTCTGCAATGTGTATGCATTCCTTAGTTTAAAGAGAATGCTTATATTTTATATATCTGTGGAGAAATGATGTCCTTGTATTTACTCCTCTGCTATCCCATCCTACTGATATCCCTACATTCTAAGTACATTTATCATATTTACCAAATGTATTTACCTGAATCTAGAAAGTGACATAATTCAGTATTTTTTCTTTCTTTCTGCTTTATTTTCTGATTGTACTGAGGACTTTTCAGCAAATCAAGGTGCAAAATATTTATTCCAAAAAGGAATAAAAGGAAGATTTGGAAATTTCAGCCTTGAAAATTTACCCAAAAAATGGGTGTGGGTGAGAGTGATGATCAGAGAGTCTATCATAATATAAATAACAAATGTATGCCACCTATCCTTGCAAAATACTTAAGTGTAAACAAAGAATGAGAACATATAACATACAAGAAAAAAACTCGATATGTGCTAGTCAGTTTTGAAGAACCATGCATTTCTATATACAAATATCCACAGAAATTTTTTAAATACAACTTTTCACTTAAAGAGAATTTGGAAAGTATAAAAAGAGGTCTAGATCATGCTTCAGTTAACAAACTGAACAATTTCAAATGTAACATTGAGCTAAACCTTCACTCAAATATTTCTAAATATAGAAAATTTAAAAGTAAAGGAAATATTTCTATGTTTTATAAATTTGAGAGTTCCTTTACAAAAAGTTTATTATTCTGCAATCAATAGGTAATTCCTGTCTATGCCAAAATGTGTAATACTATTGCATGGGGTAATTTCCTTACTTACACATTATTGCCTAATCAAAATGCAAATACAAATTTGTAAACTACACTATATATATAATAAAAGTATGAAGACCTGTAGCAAAAACTGTAGCCACAGTAAATACTGGTATATATATATATATATATATATATATATATATATATATATCCATATATATGGGTATGCAAGCATATGACTCAACATTGCAAAATTATTACTTGAGAGAAAACCTACAAATGTGAAGAATGTGGCGAAGCTTTTAGTGAAATTTCAAACCTCAAAAAATATCAAGAATTCATACTGGAGAGAGGCCCTACAGATGTAAACAATGTGGTAAAGCTTTTAAGCAAACCGTAGACCTTACTCAACATCAGAGAATTCATACTGGTGAGAATCCATACAAATGTAAACAATGTGTTAAAGCCTTTAAGGATTATTCAGTCATTTCTAAACATCAGAGAATTCATACTGAACAGAGGCCTAACAAATGTAAATAATGTAATAAGGTTTTTAATCAAATTTCAACTTACTCATCAACAAAGAACCCATACTGGAGAAAGACCTTACAAATTTAAACAATGTTAAAACCTTTAAGGATTGTTCAACACTATCTAAACACCAAAGAATTCATAGTAGAAAGAAATGCCAGAAAAGTAAAAATTGTGGCAAAGCTTTTAACAATAAATCAAGCTTTATTCAACACCAGAAAATTCATAGTTGAGAGGAACCCTTAAAATATTAAAAAAATGTTAAAACCTGTACTCAAATTTTAAACCTTCTCCAACATCAGGTAATGGATCCTATATAGAAATCTCATGTGTAATGAATGAAAAGAAAAATTTCCAAAGTGTACACCTCAGAGAACAGCAAAAATATTTGTGGTGTAGAAAAAATATTTAATTTTTAAGGGCATATCAAATAATTTGTACATCATATACATGTACAAGTGTTACTGATGGAAAATTCTGTAGGTAATGTACCAATAACTTTAAATATTTGTTAAGGTTTGCTGGCCATCATTAATTGATATGGTATAAATTTTACACATATAGAGTATAGTGCAGAAAGCTCATCTTAGAAGAGACATGTATTCATTATAAATTCAAGCTTAATAAATAACCTAATTTTTGAAGTCTGGAGAACAAAATTCTTAAATACATCTTGTATGACTTATCATCATGTCAGAAGAATAAGGGTCATTCCTGATATATTTTAGAATGCATTGTTTCCAGAGAGTTTACAGAAAATATTGGAATATATTCTTCTGGTTATACATATTTTTTTACTAAGTATAAATCAGTGTTTTCTATTATGTAACACTTTTGTATCTTGAAGGACAGTTTATTCTAGTTCACACGTTAAGCTATTTCACTTAAGGCTATAGGTAATGGTAATATACCATTGGGTAGACAGGAGTAAGATCACTATTAATTCTTTTCCCCAGTGTTGTAAAATTTCAAACTATTTGTAGAACTTTTCCCACGTTATATTTTTACTTATTCATCATTGTGTAGTTACTGAGAGATTGATAGTTCTTAGACAGATGTTATAGGAACATGGTGGTAAGACCCAGATTTCTGAATTTTATATTACTTCTAAAATTTTACTGTACATTATTTTTCACAGGCCACCACTTTGGGCCTACAAAATATGAAAAATAAATAAGTAAATGTATAAATAAAACCCCAAAACTAGACTTTGGTTTTGATTTATATAGACTAAGAAGTATATTTATGTAGTTTTGGGTTCTTTTAGTTATACATGACAGTAGGATCCTTTTATATATTTATACAATCATGGAATCTATGTTTTAGTTAGGACCTCATTCTTATGAAGGTACATGTTGGTGGGATTCACTGTGGTGTATTCATAGAAGCACATATGAAAATTATAAAATATACATTTTTTAGTGCTAGGTATTAAAACCAAGGATGCTCTATCACTGAGTTACAGATGCAATCCTTTTTATTTTGCAACAGAATCTTGCTAAGTTGACAAGATTGACCACAAAGTTGTTCTCCTCTGGCCTCAGACCCCTGTGCCACTGGGATTACAGGCATGCACCAAAATGCCTTGTGAAATATACAAATATTACAATCTGGTGATAAAATTTAGGGTTAATTGCACTATGTATATAATAAATGTCACGCATATGTGTGCGTGTGTTATCTGTTTGCATGAATGTTTGTGCATATAAATATTGAGAAATTCATTTCTGTCTTAAAGTATCTTACTTTAGCAAAAGAATGTTAGATGAAAGACATCTGTACATGGAAAAGAGGAGAGTGTTGTAGTATGCTTCTAACTGAGAAGCAAGCTACATAGTTAAAACTGATTTTGAACAAATGCAAAGTGTTTTGATTTTGCAAAATAGTACACAAAAGTGCAAGACTTCCTGGTTCACTATGTAGTAATTTAATTGATCAGTAGCTAGTCAATAACTAAAGTATCAGAATGAATAAAGTTAAAAGCCTAATTATATATCTGCCTCCCAAGAAGAAACACAAACTTTAATAAAAAAAGTATAAATTATTTTCTGTAAATCAAATACTTAAGATATATAAAGGAAATTCATAGTTTACTTCTAAATCTCATGACCAGAGAAAGCAAGTTCAAATCTTAGGACACTTACTAGCTGTGTGAGTTGGTCAAATAATTCTTCCTTCCTGTGCCTTCATTTCCTCCTCTTTAAAGCAGGTCTAAGGATTCCTTCCTAATAAAATTGTGAGGATTTTTAAAGAGACAATGCCTAAAAGGAGGGACTGAGATATGAAGAGTTTAGCAATTCTTCTTCATGTTATAATTATTAACTCTTCTACAGCTTAAGTTTTTATATGTATCTTTCTACAGGGCATGTTGTGGAACTGTAGAGTCTTTCCTCTAAATTATTTTCCATCAGTTATTCTCTACAGAATTGCATGTTGTGGATACTCATTATCTATTATTTTATAACTTTATCTAAAAAGACCACACAAAACGTACTCCTTAAATAAAGTTCTTTGAAAATAAGACTTGTCATTCTGAGTAATAATATTATATTTGAAAATAAGACCTGTCATTCTGAGTGATAATGTGATATCTGAATTTTTTTGTGAAAAATTTTTATTTTATATTCACAGAGGCAGGTCTCAAGGTATGAAGAGACTATTCTAAAAAGATGGTTTTAGGCTCATCACTGATAGTCATCCAGGATATCAAAGTTAAAGGCTAGGATGAACCAATCATAGTCAAAAAATTTAAAGAGAATATTTTCTGTAGCTCGTGTACCTCATGTATAGAAAGAATATCATATCCAAAGACAAATGGAAACAATTTTAACTGTTCTTTATAGAATTTGTTTTCCATGTTGTTCATACCAAAACCAAACTTCCAAGAAACATATTTTTTCGGTCTTTAGATAGGTTCCAAAGAATTTTACTTCTATTCTTTGCATTTTAGTTGATCACTTTCACACACTTTGGCAACTTTCTCCTGAAATTTATCTTCTGGTGAACAGCAGAGAAAGAAGAACCAGCCTGGAGGGTAGAGTCACAAGTTGGCATAGGATCATATTGGCATAAAATGCTGCTCTTCAACTCTGCAGTTGCTCAGAGGTATAAATCTGAGGTGTAAAACTGTTCCATGCCTCCCTAGACACTAGGAGGTCCTATGTAGGAATTTCAGAGGATTTCCCAGGAAGACAGTTTTATTCTGCATTTCCACTAAACATTCTCTATAGCTCTCCAGGGTTGAATGTTAGGAATTCTAAATTATTCTGGGGAAGGTGATCCACAGGGTTAAAACGATACATGCAATAGCAATCAAGACTGCATACTGGTGACGCAGGAAGATCAGAACTAGTGCTTAAATGGCAGATGCCACTTCACATCAAGCATTAACAGGCTGGAAACTGGTGTGAGTCTTCTGGAATACTGTATCCATTGTGCTTATCAGTGAAATTATTGACAGAATTAGTGCCAATATCTACACTTTATTGAAATTCTGAGATACCAAAGGTGTATGACGTCATCCTCATGGACTAAAAGAAGACTGGCCACATGTTGTACTTGATTCTCAATGCTGCATCTGTGATCTGGATCTTTATGTGCCATTTCTAGTACACACTAAAATATTGCAGAAGAACTGGATTATGGTACCATTTATTGAATCCAATGAATGAGTGTGAGGAAGTTTATACTATTGGCTAATCTTGTAATGCTCTTAGGAAATATTTAGAGAGTACAAATTTACCAAGATTTATAAAAACATTTGAAGACAGACAATAAAAAACAATCTCCACCTATAAGCTTAGATTTAGTTGCTGAAAAAGGTACATCCACCAACAGAAATGGTGGCTACAATTTCTTGCTGACTCCACATGTAATAGGCTCTGTTTTATGGTAGTTACAGACCTCAAATAAATCTAATCCTCAAAATAGCCTGGGAACTAGGTGCTGTTACTAGATTGGAAAGAAGAATAGGTGGGTTAAAAAAAACTTGTGCAAAATAACAGACTGGATAGGCAGCAGAGCCAACCTAAGCTTGAGCAAGAATCTGAGCTGTTTACTACTCTAGTTCTAGCAAGTACTACTATAATGAGATTCCTAAACACTGAGGACACAGGAAAGAAAATACATGCATTTTGAAAACTGATTTAGACAATGACTAAAAGGCACTGGGATTAAGATTCCAGAGAAAAAGTGTGAGGCATGGTCCAAGGAGGGTGTAAATGCATGTGTTGATGGTATTTGGAGGTGAGGCCTTTAAAAGGTAATTAGATGAGGTCATGAGGATAGAGCTGCCATGATAGCATTAGTGGCTATACAAGAGTCTTGATCTTATACATTTAATGTCTCAATGTGTGATGCCCTCTGCCATGTTATAATGTAATGAGACTGATTTCCCAGCCTCTAGAACTGTTAGTCAAATAAACCTCCATTCTTTATAAATTGGTCTCAAGTACTTTGTTTCAGTAACAAAACAAAGAAGGTCAGCAGATGAATGTCACTGCAGTGTTGGTGAAGGCAGGTTGTAACCAGATTGTGAAGATTCTGTGTGCCAGGTGAAAGAATGTGGTCTTCCCCTAACAAAAGTGCACTGAGATATAGAAATAAACAGTTTCTGCTAAGGGAAATGAGAGAATTACTTTTGAAGGATTTGAGGAGAACAAAATGAAGTGCAAGGGTAAAACAGAGAATTAAGAGACTTAAAGTGTGGTCCTTTACAAATGCCCCAAAAGGCATTTGTAATCAGGTCCCATAGAAGAACAAATCTGTGGTAGAGATTTTCTGAAGTGGTTTTTGAAATGTTCTCAGGCTGCAGTCTCATGTAATGAGGTTTTAACCACCTGGCAATATCTGTCCTGGATGCAGAAAAGGTGTGCTGACATGAGCAGGCATATGTGTCATCTCTTTTCTGGATGATGAATGTGCCACTAAGCCTACCTTTCTGTTCCCAAAGTCTACACTTTATGAAGACCAACCACCTTTGAGCTTGTGCACATCACTATTCATGTTGAATTCTTTGCCCTTATATTAGTGCTTACAATTCTGTACATGTCCATAGTCTATTTCAGATAAATAGAACTTGCTTTGATGATCTACTTTTCAAGACTAAGAAAAAATGAACAGCCCAAGATGCACCCTCTACACTTACTTTTTTGGCTCCTTGTTCTTCCACACCATCTTCTATAACAACATATACCACTTTTCTTCCAAACCTTTGAATTATCCTTTCAAAACAGTTTTTCTTTCCTAATGAACAAAAATAAATTACAGAAAATGTAAAGTTTGTGTAACCCAGACCAATGGCACTGGAACCTTTGATATAAAATGCTTTCTTCATGCTTCTGATTTAACTCAATCACACTTGTACAACTAAGAGTGCTTCTATGTCATTTGGTAGTATATTAAATGGCACAAAAGATTAAAAATTACAAATTAATTAGCTACACAGTATCCTGTTTCTTGAAACTGACAGTGTAAAATACTCTCTTCCCAAGGACTTGTTTATTAAAAAGTAGGATCTAGTCAATCTCAATTTAACAATTGAGAGAATAGTCTGATTTTGCAGTAATACTTTTATTTTTCTTCCTTACAAGCTGAGATGAAACAAAGACAGGCAATTCTGGCAATATATTTTAACTTGATTTTTAAAAAGTTTCATAATATATCAAACTCTGAAAATACTTGTTCCAAAGACTATTGAGAATGGTAAGAGAAAAACAACTGGTGTTGGCTTTGGGACAGCAAGAAAAAACACTGGAATTAGTTTAGCCCTTCATTTTCAGGTTGAATTAATGTCCCTATGCCCAATGTGTGTACTTAAAATAGTCTCATAAAACTCCTCCTGAAATAAACATCAGAGGGTACCACAGTGAGCTCATGCCTACTGTACCCAGGCATCTCATGTTCAATAAAGCACTTTCCTAGAGGAAAGGTGAGATACAAGTAACAAAACACCTTTATCTATTATCTTTCCCATGTCATGACTTAGTTGGGGCTCTCAAGGGTGGTTACCCCACCAGCACATCCAGCACTTAATGCAGGCATTATTTCTTCCAAGTCTCTGGCTGCCAATGGGGTCATTTTACTGGACAATGGGACAGTTTATAGTTTTCATATGTGAATGGGAGCAGTGTCTGCACCTCTTTCAAATAAGGATCAAATGTACCCATGAACAAATTGCTTGTTTGTTTAAACAAATGTCTGCTTTATATTTGTATTTTACACTAAAATCTCTCATTTGCATCTGACAGAATAAAATAGTCAGCCTTATTCAAATGATACAATTTTAATGCTGCTTTATTGCCCACTAAACTGTGAAAAATTAAATCACTAAGGAAAAAATACAAAATGTAGTTTTCATTGCAAAAGTGTACAACCAAATAGGTGTCATAAAAACTACTTTCCCCTTCTTGAAGGAAAAAAATGTTTTTGCAAAGTTTTGTCTCGTGGAAAAATAAGAAGGTAAAACATTATTTAAAGGGGATGCTATAGAGGACAAAAATGAATTCTTGCCTATGTGGTGTCTCTCATAAGTTAAATTGTAAATTTTGAGTCATGTAGAAATTTTCCACAATGAAAAAAATCAAGCTGCCATTTAGAAATTACTTAGGAATCTTTTATAAAGCATGCACTTTGAACCTGTTTTGTCTGAAAAGCACAACTCTGCTAAATAATAAATCAGTCATCTCCTAGCACTTTAGCATTTTGTCTACCATGAATGTTCTTGTTTGATGGCATGATTAGCAATAACAAAAGGACTTTGAATCTCTAGTTTTCTAATAAAAAATATTACAGAGAAGTTTGATCCTGGCTCTGGTTTTGAGATAAGTTTCTACCACTATGTATTTTGAACTCTAATTTTTATTCTTACTAAAAAATATACAACATTTGAAACAAAAGGCCCATTTAAATACTTAAAGTTCACTGAATTTTTACTGTGATTTCCTATTACATTACCATTTTCAAATTATCTGGGATTAAACCTCAGTGCATATGATATGTAAAATACTACTTATGATTTCCTTCTGGGGACTCAGCGCTACCTCATTCTGTATACTAAATTCTCTGGAATTTTTCTCAACTTTCATGTGCTAATAAATTTATCATAATCTGTTTACAAAATACAATAATTCCACTTGAGCAATACAGATGAAAATAAGATTAACACAGGACTTAATATAAACTTATTGTTCTTTTTATGGAACATGAGAGCATATAAAATTTCTGGTTATAATGGTTTACTGCACAATTTATTTAGTACATTGATTTGATTAAGCTCAATTTCCCTATCAGTTAATCATGCCCCCACTGACCCAGGTGCCTAAAAGAAATTCCATACCAGTTTCAAAATAGATGTATTTATTTATTCAAAACCATGTTTTGAGTACTTATTATATGCTGGGTATTGCAGCCACTATGATGAACAAAAGAGACAAACACAGTCCTCAAGAATATTAAAACCTGGTGAGGAAGTCATACTATAATTAATTATTCAAGTACATCTTTGGTGATCATTTAGTGTGTACTTTGGAGAAATATAAGAAGTATAAAAGTGCAAGAAGACTCATTAGACACACAGGAATTCCAAATTTGTCCCTTTTTTAGATAGAGATAAATAGCCACCTACAAATATGCTTATCCCCCTTCCCCTGGCCTTAACCAAAATAGTGTTTATCTCCTTAAGGTAACAAACAAGGCCATAAGACTAGGCCCAAATCTACTTCTCCAGTTTCAACGTCTCATGAGTACTGCTCAGTAATCAATCAGGGTCACTCACAACCTTAGCAGGAAACACATTTTAATCTCTATTTCTCTGGTGTCCTAGCACATCTGCGTGGTAAACTCTTCTTTGTTCTTCCATATCCAGATCAAATGTCATCCTATCCTTTAGCTTTCACTAATGTTTGCCCTCTGTTACCTCCTTACTAGAAGCAAATTCTTCCTTGGTCATATGCACATTCAGGCATTTAGCAGCAACCTCCAGGGAATGGAAAAGAGTCTATACTTTGGAATCAGAACTGTGATTGGACAGTTATTTACTTGAGAGATTTACTTTAGTTACCTCATTAAAAAATGTAAAGATTGAGTTAATTATGTAAAATGCATAGTACAGTTCTAGACACCTAGTAGATACCTGAAAAATGCTCATTTATATTTATGGTATTGTATTATGGTAATTAAGATGTCTGCTTTCCCTGAGAACAAAAACCACGTCTTTGTATCCCTACTTTCATTCCATATTGGTTTATAGTCCAATTAATTTTCATATTAGTCTTTTCTCTAACTATGTTTCCTTCTTGCAAGTACCTTGATTTTTTGTATACCCATAAAAAAATTGAAATTCAATTGTTCATACATATTAAAATTTTAAACAAACCCAATTTCCAGTAATAGAGAAATATTTTGAGTTTTTTATAGTTTTATATTGCTACTCATTTTAGCTTACAAATATTTCTGTTGATAGTAACTAAAATAAAAAAAAACAAGATGATAATCTGGAATTGATGAGAAATTACTTATGCCTCAAGTACTGGGTCTAAATATTAGCCAGTGATATAAAATTTTATGACTACCACTAAATGGATTATATCTTATATTTCTCTTGATGTCTAAAACCAATTTTGAAAATTAGTTCTCCAGTATTCTGTCATATTTAGCATTTTGAAAAATAAGTTTCAAGTACTGCCTTTTACTTTTACTACCCAGGAAGAGTTAATAAAAATAATTTAAAAACAAAGAATAGCTCCCCTATTTTAGTTGCAGTGTAAATACTTTTTTATTGGAAATACAATTCCTAATCCATATAGCAAGACTTTTGCCAATGCAAGGATGAGCTTAGTAACTGTTACTAAAATATTCACACAATTTGTCCTTTGAGAATAGGAAAAAGAAAAAAAAATACTGTTGAAAAATGAATCTCCAAAATGAACAAGCCAGCAGCACCTTTGTCCCAGCAGAGGCCCTCACAGGTGCCTCACTGGGAGTGAATGAGGGACAGTGTTTTCAGGGCTAGAGTTAACCAGAAGTCTGTCAGTGCTTCAATCTCAGCCTTCAAATGCAACCAGGCTTCCCTCTTAGCTGGACCAAGCAGACCTGTGGATTTAAAAGAACATATGAACTACTTTCTCACCAATGTATCTCTATGGCTGTGTAAACATTTAATAGTACTACCAACATTGCCTTCAAGCTTTACAGTATATAAAGTCATTTTCACAAATTACCATTAAGGTGACAAATGTGTTTTTAGTTTACAGGGACCAGTTACTAGCTTTGCTTTTCTAGCATCCATTCTTTTTGGGTCACCTACTTTCCCCATTTCAGCTAACCATGTAGTTTTGGCAGAGCTGATCCCACCTTCTGGCTGCCAGCATAGGTGTGTGCTGATGGTTTTGCCATTGAAAATTATTGTTGGCAGAACATTTGCTGAATATATGGAAAGACAACTTTTCCTCAACTAGAAATTGCTAAATTGGTAGGATACAGACCTAGATCTATTGATGGTCATCTTCCCACCTCTTGAGATGGACAATCCAGATGATTCCTATCTAGAGGAAAGTATAGATTGCCTTGATGACATCACTTGAAAATCTGAATACAGCCATGCTGGAAACCCACATCATCCTTACACTTTCCATTTTTAAGTGCATATATTCCCTGTTATGCTAAAGCCATTCTGTCCACTGTAAACCACAAGGAACAGATCCAAGATAAGGCATGCATGGGCCCTGCAGGGGGAATGTTAACAGTCCATCTTGTGATTTGGTTGGGGTTGCTAAGCCCACAGTACTGGAAGGCCAACTGGATTTTGGAGCATTCAAAGGACTTCCCCCAGGTCACATCAGTAGGTAAGCAGGGTAGTGGGCTCCATTCTGATATTTCTGTCACTAAATGACAGCAAAATAAGTGCCAGAGAGATGCAACTACCTTTAAAAAGTAATCATGTTCTAAAAGTGTGACCCAACATTGAGTGATACTGTTGGAACTTGAAATACACTGAGGTCCTGGTGATGGTCACTTGCCTCCCACATTGTTTTTATAGGTGCTGTAGATCTCTTTTACTCATCTGTAGTGGAAAGTCAACTTTCTCATCCAGTCCACACCATCCTAGACACCAGTTGCCAGGCATAAATTAGCACTTGTGGCTGCAGCAGGAAAGTCATCTGTTCCAAAGTTAAATGTGCTGTTTAGGTATAAGAGAAGCCCAAAGTTAACAGAGAATTCATCTTAATTAGATGAACAGTTAAGTCACAAAAGTGAGAGGATTGGTTCACATTTCATTGTGCTCACCTTAGATCCTGTCCATTATCATCTGAAGAAGCATCATCTTTATGAACTTGGTCACATTCCTAAAATGCAAGCAAAATGATATACATCAGTTTTCCAAAGAGCTATTTTTTTGAAAAGCCACATACAGTTATTTTTAAAAACACCTTAATTGAAGCATTTTTCTACTATGTAAATCAGTAGGTGGCAGTCTTGCTAAATTGACATTTTTACTTATTTGGAGTATTCTTCTGTAAAAAACAAGCAATGTCACCAAGGACTGCTGTTATTAGGCTTCAGAAAACACATTTTTGTGTTTAGAAAGGAAAGTGATTGAAAAGCATGTGTGTTCCATAAATCTCAGGTACCTTTAGACATCACACTGCTCAAAACTGATTCAGTGTCTGAGCGTAACTGACACCAGACATTTTGGTGAATGTAACATGCTAGAAAAATTAAACCTGATGCTGACTGCCAATGAAATTATGACATCTGATTGCTGTTGAGTCACACACCAATAAGCCTGAGGCCAGTGTGCTAAGGAGCCCAGACAAAAAAATCTGTTACTAGTTTGCCATTTGAGAGATATGGGTTTTATTCTGTGTGTGTGTGTGTGTGTGTGTGTGTGTGTGTGTGCACGCGCACACACAGGATTAAAAAAAAAAAAACACAGGAGACTTCAATACCTAAGTAAAAATAATCAAACCACTTTTTCCAAACTTTTTACAGTTTGGTATTACATGTTCATTTTAAATATTGAATTTATGAGTTTGTTATAGCACTATGTTAGTTTGAACAGATCTGATTTTAAATCCTAAGCAGTGGGCAAACTGTTTAGAGTAGCAGGTTGTTACTTTGGGTTAAAACTCTGCTGGACCAAGAAAATATTTTTTTTCTTTTTTTCTTTTATTTTTTCTGGAAAAGAGGAACTTTTTTTGAACAGAGTGAGCTTGGCGATCTGGAGACCAGTGCCAGGGGCTGGCCCCATCAGCAGGAGTCAGGTTCACAGGCTGGTTGAGGGTGACCCCTCACTATTCATAGCTTCACCTAGCTTTGTATGTTCAGCTGGCATGGAACAACAGGGTTGTGCCAGCCAGGTGCCCAGTAGGCCCTCGATGGGTACACCTGAGAGACCAGGGCAGGGGTATGTGACGCTGCAGTGCCAGATCTATCTGGTGGATACCAAGGTGGGAGGGAGGGACACGCTGTGCAGCTTCTCAAGAGGCAGTCCCTGTCCACCCCACCCACCCTCAGGCTTTGGACATCTTTAAACCAAAGCACCTCCCACTGCAGACCCAGTTATGGGCAGGAACCCAGGGCAGGGGGCCTAGCTCAGGATCATTCCAGCTCATCCAGCTGGGAACTGACACTAGCTTACTGCCCATCTCTCTGCAAGCTGCTCATCTGGAACCTCATCTCCTGGGATATGCTGAACTGCTCCAGGAGGTCCTTGCCTGTCATCTTCTGTATCTCACTCCTGTAGAAGATGAGACTTTTCTGTATGTACTTGTAGCTGGCCCGCCACAGTGCTTCTGTCCACTGCTCACACTTGTCCTGGCTGCAGTGCTCAAAGTGGTACTTCCTCTCTGGGTCCTCCACAGCCTGTGAAGGTGGCCCTGCTGGAACTGGGCCTTTGCTGATGTGAGTCATCAAGGTGGACCCTAAAGGCGACGACTACTGCTCTCTTTAAAAGAGAAAGGTGCCCGCAGATGATATGAGGCGAAGCTCCTAAGATCCAGGAACCAAGGATCCTGATGGAGAAGCCACGGGGCTCTTCCTGAGTGACTCTGCAGGGCTCCAGCAGCAGGGCTCCGAGGGGCTCAGCCTCATACATCCAGAAGTAGAAGAGGAAGTTGACCACCAGCTTCACCAGCCGCCACTTGGCCACGCTGCCCTTCTTTGTCCCCTGCATGCCCAGCTCCGCATTCAACTAGGCCGGCTACTGGGACAGCGCCCGCAGCTCCTTCTCCTTGTAGTGCTTGGCAGGCACCCTGGGAACAAGGGAGCCAGAATGTGGAGCATGTGTCTCTCCCTCCTCTTGACCGCCATCCCCACTCGCGCCGTCAGGAGAATGTTTATGTACCTGTTTGTCCAGGAGCCTCTGCATGTCACCCCATGCTATCTCCAACCCCTGGCATAGCTGTGGTTAAGAGTGGACTCCCAATAAACACTTGAGGAATGAGCATACTAATCTGGAGATACACAAAGTGTGTAGGCCAGAAACCAGTAACATAGATGTTACTTTTTTTTGCATTTAGTCTCCAAATACCCCTGAGGCCTGCATTAAACTAGAAGTTTAAAAATACTGAAAAAATTTCTAGGCAAATACCCTTATTAGAAAAAGTTCTTCTGATTCAGGCTCTGGTCATTTTCAGATATGTTAGTTTTTTAAAAACCAGCGCCTCTCATTAACATTCAGCACTAACTCTGTAACAGAGATGACATATGTGAACTGCTCCAGTAATGGAAGGTATAGTTTTATGTTGTTGGTTCCTTCTGTGTAATTCTGTCTCCATGGATTTGTGAGGAAGGGAGCAGGAGATAGAAGTGGAAAGAAACTCAAACCAACTGTTCCTTAACAGAATTAAAATGTTGACGACCCCCCACCCACAACCTCCTCTCCAAAGAATCTATTTTCCAGGCAGCCCTCTTCCAGCAAGCAACAAGTTCCAAGGAGGAAAAGACTTTGACCTTTTAACACCCACCCCACTCTCCTGAGGTCTATAACTTCAGATAAGAAAAAAGGAAAAGCTCGTTTAGGAGCCCTCACATGGTGACTGCAAATTTAACATTTGTAAAACAGATCATTCTTGGAAAACACAGTGGGGAACCTCTCAGAGTTAACAATTTAATCTTATTTTAGGAGACAATGACCATTGTTTGTGTTTGCAACAGCATGCTCATTCTAGTTTTAAAAAGTTGCACTAAGTTGGGAGAAGAAATTTCTGATCTTCACCTAGAAATGCAATTTTTATGATTGTTAGTGAATTACTTTTTTCCAGTGTGTAGTTGGGGGAGAGGGATGCAAAAAAAATGCCATACTGCCATGAAAGAGAAATTTTTCTCTCTTTTAGGAGAATGAACTAAGGGGAGGGAGTTAAATAACTAAAATGGGAAAAGATATGTTAAAAAAAATTTAATCCAAGGAACCAAAGTTGACCTAGAATTCCCCTGGAATGGGAAGAGTTGTTTGGAAGAGCAGAGTGTGGTGATGGCTTCTCTTAAACTAATTTAGTTGTAAATTTTCACTAACAGAGGACTCAGTTATCTTCCTCCACTGTTGATGGTTCCACTGTTCCCCTTATTCTTCTGTACCCTGTATTTGTTTTCTCCTACTAGCTTTATTTAGAACTTATTGTTCCTGGCCCAGATCCTCACTGGAAGAATTATTCAATATCTTGTTTAGCTGTGATTAAATGTCAACAGCTTCAGGCTTTAACCTGTTGGGAGAAAACTCACCCCACAGTGACTTAATTAAAGCAAGTTTGGTATGATAGCTAAAAGGAAATTTTATTTCTTTATCAGAATTTTTGTAAAATCATTTTAATGAAAAGAGATTTGAAAATCAAGAACATTTTTGAAAGAGCCTAATTAGTATCTTTAAGAATGAAAAAAAATTAAAGTGCCTTTGTAAAACATGATTTTATAATTGCTAATTCACTTAATAAATGATAGAAAAAATACTGTGCTGCACAAACTTTAAATACATAAATTACATACTGAGGATTTATTCTGTAAGTCCTTGAGCTGGCAAAAATGGTGTAAATGTTAATGCTCTTTAAAATTTCCAAAAAATTTAATTAGAAACAATAATATTGCCCTTTTGATGGTTATCTATTAAAATTTAATTCCTGGAAGAATGGAGAATATTAAGATATTGCAATATTTCACAACAGAGCTGCAAAATGTGTTGAGTGTGCTCACTCTCAAATTAGAATGGCAAGTAACTTACCTCCATCCATACATTCTGAAACTCAGTGTCCAGCAAGAAGATGAATTTTTCTTCTCCCACTTTTTTGGAAGTCACTAAACTTTTGGTTTGTCTTCTTAGAAGCCTAATTTTAGGTTTTTATTTTTGCTTTCTGGGTTTGGTAATTTTTTAGTCTCCAAATTTTTTTTTAAAACTCAGACAATTAGATAACTGAAGAAAGAGAGCAAGACCTGATTTAAGAGCCCCTGGCTTTAAGCAGAAAGAGCCCTGGATGCTTGAAAAGAACAACAGCAACAAAGTTTAAAGTTACTGGAAGATTCTACAGACCCAGAAGACCAAAATGGAACCTGAGTCTATTTCCAAGTGTCAAAATATATTCCTAGGAACTCTAACTGCATGTTTACTACATTGAGGGCAGAATAAATAGGATTCTAAGGGAAAGTAAGTTCTTATTCCAAAACATAACATTCCAAAGGACTTTGAAATAAATTTCCAATAACTATGTGATAGGACTGTCTGAAGGTGAAATCACTACTGAAACTAAGTCTAGGGACAGCAGTCACATTTTTAGGGGCCAGTCCAGTACATTTTGTGCATTAATCTGCAACTGGTAGGACTTGAGATGTCCAAAGAATACCTACTTTGTTTGGGCATTTGGCCTGAAATACCCCTTCCAGGGGGCTGAGATTGTGATTCAAGACACCTGATAGATTCTGTATCCAGAACCATCTCAGCAGGCAAATGGGTGCCTGAGCTCAGAATAATGCTCTTTAACCCCACTCATGTGTGGGGTTTTCTCTGAAGAGGCTCCTGTATTCTAGGTACTGTTCATGGTGCTAGAACACAGAATTTTACACAACAGACAAGAATCCTTACCACCTCGGGACTAACATTCTAGTGAGGGAAACAACTGAACAAATCATGCGAAAAATATAGTATGTTTACTAGTGGTAAAAATGCAAAGACGGAAAACTACAGCAGGCAAGGGGGATATGCAGTGCTAAGTGGGTGTCAGGGAAAAGGAAAGAGCAAGGGAAAAGCTAGTTCAAAGACCCTGAGGCAGGAGGGAAGATCCAGGGAGGAAAGACTGGACTTGCAGTCACTATAAAGAGCCTGGTAAGCAGTGTACAAGTCATCAATTCCTGTCCTCCCAGCACTTAGAGTTTTCCTGGGAAGAAAGAAATTAATTGACTTCACTGTGATAATTATAATTGTTATAGATTTGGCAGAATCTCTCTGGAACCCAAATGAACAATCTTCTGCTGAAGGTTGCAGAAGAAGGGTTCTGATGAAGCAAAATTTTATTTTGCTAGGTCAGGGAAGGATGGCACACACTGCTGTTTATCACTTTGAGATGGAAGCAATCAAACAGACAAACAGTGCCTTGATAGTGGTGATTCACAGGTCCTGAGCTGTGGTGGCAGGAACAAAAAGTTTTTTAGTCTCAGACTCTCTATGTCAGACATTTAGCCTCAAATGATCATTGGGTGGGCAGGAGGTGGGGTATTTACTGCACAAGTTCTTGTTTTCTGAAGAAATGGCCCTTGTTTAGAGAGGCAGAGAAGCACTGTGGACTTAGTGAACAGGCTTCAGACAGGCAAGGGGAGGGCTTTTGAAGATCCTGTTTGTTTTCACCTTCAAATAACTGACACCATAGTAGGTAGGAAGCTAGAAAGGAATCAAGCTGTGGTGGAAAATGGTATTTTTTGTCAGTCCTTCCAAAGGGATTTAAAAATAAGAAGCATTTTTTTTTTTTTTTTTTTTTTTGGCGGTACTGGGGATCGAACTCAGTACCGCTTGCAAAGCAAGCACTCTACCAGCTGAGCTATCTCCCCAGCCCATAAGAAGCATTTTTGCATAAGGGCTCAGCCACAGTCATCTAGGAATATATAACTTCACATTTTAACCCGACCAATTCTCACAAAAATCATAAATACATTCTAAGGAAAACTGGGGCCGGTGCACAACATTGTGATTTATCCTTCACTAGGAAAACTACAATTAATGATGGAAGCTTGATATCAGTAAAGTAAGAAAGTCCTGGGCTAGGTCCATCCCTATTTCTGAAGTCCTAAAGGGACAAGGACAGTACCACCTTTTGATACTTGATTACCAAGTTCTATACTGACACTTTGTATACCTCATAGAGCAGACTCATCCTTCCCCCAAAGCACTGGTCAAACACATCAATAAGACCCATTTCTTATTCAGGTTGAGCATCCCTAATCCAAGAATCTGAAATCTGAAATGATCCAAAATAAAAAAAGAAAACTTTTGAACTCTGACATGAAAATCCCACACCTGACCTCACATGATAGATCACAGTCAAAATGCAGGTGCATTGAAAATATCACATAAAATTACCTCAGGCTATGTGTTTAAAGTCATATAAAATATAAATGCATTTTATGTTTTGAGAGCCTTGAGTCCCATTCCCAAGATATCTCATTATGTATCTGCAAATATTCCAAAATCTCAAAAAATCTGAAATCTGAAACACTCTGGGTACCAAGAATTGCAGATAAGGGAAATTCAGCTTCTATTTCTTGTGGAGTTCCTGTACAGGTAGGCACATGGTTTCTCTCACTCACATAGACTCCTATTTCTTGTTTAGCTGAATTTATCATGACAGTACAATAGTGTTTAATGTCATAACCTCATTTATATAAATGAGAAATGAAGATTTGGACGAGTTAAATAATGTACTGAGATACTGTATCTTTGACCCCAAATTCACATCTCCTCCCCTCAATTTCCCATGACAGATACCTGCCTATTTAATGTGGCATGACTGAGGTCCATTGTAGTTTCTTAGTTATTTGGAGTTTAGGGAACTGAAATGTATCCTTCCCTTTGCTTCATACCTACTGTGTCTTAGTTTTGTGACTATGACTCCTTTCCCAGCCTGGAGCTTAGATCCTTTGATGCCAGTTTCAATCCTCCATGTCATCACCAGGCCTTTAAATGATTGGGACATCAGATGAACATTGTCCTGAAGGTGTGCCAACGTGGTTATGGGATCTTTGCCAGAAGTAGACTGTACATACAGAGAGCAATTGTAGGTGGTAAGAGCCTGAGTTTTTGCACATCACACTGACACAGTGCATCCTAAGTAGGTGGTTTGAGGCCCAGGAACACAGATTAGACCACAGTAGTGGGAGGTGGTGTTGAATGAGGGCAGATGGTAGTGATGTGAGGTGCAGCATTGGGCCCACATGTATTAACCTGCAAACCTCTGTTCTAACATGACAGGCTCCTGTAATCAACTTTCAGATAAATACCATAAACCAGATGATCAAAGTGTATCCAAATCTGGCTTCCTTTTATGTGCCATGGCCTGTGCTTCATAGAGGAGTAAAATACATAAAATTAGCAAGTTTCAGTTACTACTGGCCCTCAGTTCACAGGCATCCAAACACTTACACAGCTAGCTTATAAAATGCTCACTTGGATGGTTGGGGAAAACTTCCAACATGAGAGGCAGCTGAATACCAGCACTGGTGGAATGAGTAGGCAGAGAGCCACATGGGGTCCAAACTCAGGGCCATGTGGCAAGTGCACAATTGCTTTTAGAACTCTGGTTGTACTGTTATTCTACCTTTTTAGTTCTGTCTGTCATTATTCTTGGCTTTGCAACTCAAGCTGACCTTTTTCTGATCCATCATTATCTCTGGCCTTCTAGGAGTGGGCCATAGATTTGTTCTTTTGGAATAAGCCCTGGGAATAACTCTGATTTTGTACAGGGGCTCATATGCAAAATATTAAGTTATGGCAGAATTCTTCTGCAAATATTTATTCTGCTTTGATATTGTAGTGGTTGTACTTTTCCCCCAAGTCTTTCACTTGTATCATAATTTTGTAAAAATGCACCATATGATTCAAGCTACTTTAGGAAAATTAATAAAAAGAATTAAGGTAGTTACAATGACTCTTCTTATCTGTGCCAAGTCAAGTATGTAACAGCCAGCACATGGACACTCTGAACGTGAAACTAGAAACCCGAACTCAGAGTAAACCAAAAACCTTTGAATAAACAGAAACTCTAAGACTTCAGGGCAGTTTGCACATTATGAAAAGGTATTTTTGGAGAAGTTGAGTTACCAAGTCCAAATTCTGCTGACCAAGAGTATTTTTTTTCATGTTCCAAATTTATCATAAGAAAACTAACACCATACTGCCAACTAACTGTTTCAATACCTTCCTATACAAAGTGGGGAAAAAGAAAGTCACTAGATAACTAGGAATTTTCATTGTGCCTATTAAGACCAGCTGAAGTTGCCAAAGCATTGGAAATGATCATTGGTTTCTTCGTCCCCTCCTATCTGTCATTAGGCAATTACATCCACAACACTGAACTTCCTACTGAGCAATACAGATACTTGCTTGAGACCTTTGACATAAACAAGATGCTATGTTAGTCCTCTTATTTCTAAACAGGAAAATCTACACATGGAGCAGGGGTAGTGATACTATGGAGACAAACCCATACTGATTGTCAGAAAGCTTGATTTGACAAGAAATCAGAAGAACTTAAAATTTTTTTCAAAGACCATCTGGAGATCTATCTGCACTGTTCTTGTTTTTGTAGAAAGTCTAAATGGCACAGATGGTCTTAAAGGGTGACCAGTGTTGGAGTGACAAGACATTTTAAGGGAGTGGCGTTCCACAGTGCATTTTCATTTCTTTTTTTTTTTTTTTTAATCATACGTTTACATAGGGCAATGATGTTTATTTTTTTTCCCTTCCCCCCCACCCCTCCCATCCCTCTTTTCCCTCTATACAGTCCTTCTTTCCTTCATTCTTACCGCTCTCCTTATCCCTAACCCTAAACCTAACCCTAAACCTAATGCTAACCCCTCCCACCCCCCATTATATGTCCTCATCCGCTTATCAGCGAGATCATTCGTCCTTTAGTTTTTTGAGATTGGCTTATCTCACTTAGCATGATATTCTCCAATTTCGTCCATTTGCCTACAAATGCCATAATTTTATCATTCTTCATTGCGGAGTAATATTCCATTGTATAAATATGCCACAGTTTCTTTATCCATTCATCAACTGAAGGGCATCTAGGTTGGTTCCACAATCTGGCTATGGTGAATTGAGCAGCAATGAACATTGATGTGGCTGTATCTCTGTAGCATGCTGATTTTAAGTCCTTTGGGTATAGGCCAAGGAGTGGGATAGCTGGGTCAAATGGTGTTTCCATTCCAAGCTTTCTGAGGAATCTCCACACTGCTTTCCAGAGTGGCTGCACTAATTTGCAACCCCACCAGCAATGTATGAGTGTTCCTTTTTCACCACATCCTCGCCAACACCTATTGTTGCTTGTATTCTTGATAATCGCCATTCTAATTGGGGTGAGATGGAATGTTAGGGTAGTTTTGATTTGCATTTCCCTTATTACTAGGGATGTTGAACATTTCTTCATATATCTGTTGATTACTTGTACATCTTCTTCTGTGAAGTGTTTGTTCATTTCCGTTAGCCCATTTGTTGATTGGATTATTTGTATTCTTCGTGTAGAGTTTTTGAGTTCTTTATAGATTCTGGAAATTAGCGCTCTATCTGAGGTATGGTTGGCAAAGATATTCTCCCACTCCGTAGGCTCTCTCTTCACATTTCTGATAGTTTCCTTTGCTGAGAGAAAGCTTTTTAGTTTGAATCTATCCCAGTTGTTGATTCTTGCTTTTATTTCTTGTGCTATGGGAGTCCTGTTAAGGAAGTCTGATCCTAAGCCAACAAGTTGAAGATTTGGACCTACTTTTTCTTCTATAAGATGCAGGATCTCTGGTCTGATTCTGAGGTCCTTGATCCATTTTGATTGAGTTTTGTGTAGGGTGAGAGATAGGGGTTTAATTTCATTCTATTGCATATGGTTTTCCAGTTTTCCCAGCACCATTTGTTGAAGAGGCTATCTTTCCTCCATTGCATATTTTTGGAACCTTTGTCTAGTATGAGAAAATTGTATTTATTTGGGTTTGTGTTCATGTCCTCTATTCTGTACCATTGATCTACCTGTCTATTTTGGTACCAATACCATGCCGTTTCTGTTACTATTGCTTTGTAGTACAGTTGAAGATCTGGTATTGCAATACCCCCTGCTTCGCTCTTGCTACTGAGGATTGCTTTAGCTATTCTAGGTTTTTTATTCTTCCAGATGAATTTCATAATTGCTTGCTCTATTTCTGCAAGGTACATCATTGGGATTTTAATTGGAATTGCATTGAATCTGTATAGCACTTTAGGTAGTATAGCCATTTTGACAATATTAATTCTGCCTATCCAGGAACATGGGAGATCTTTCCATCTTCTAAGGTTTTCTTGAATTTCTTTCTTTAGTGTTCTGTAGTTCTCATTGTAGAGGTCTTTCACCTCTTTTGTGAGATTGATTCCCAAGTATTTTATTTTTTTCAATGCTATTGTGAATGGGGTAGTTTTCCTAATTTCTCTTTCTGAAGATTCATCACTTATGTATAAAAATGCATTGGATTTATGAGCATTGATCTTGTAACCTGCTACTTTACTGAATTCACTTATGAGTTCTAAAAGTTTTCTGGTGGAATTTCCAGGTTCCTCTAAATATATAATCATGTCATCAGCGAACAGGGATAGTTTGAGTTCTTCTTTTCCTATTCGTATCCCTTTAATTTCTTTGGTTTGTCTGATTGCTCTGGCTAGAGTCTTAAGGACGATGTTGAATAGAAGCGGTGAAAGAGGGCATCCCTGCCTTGTTCCAGATTTTAGGGGGAACGCTTTCAGTTTTTCACCATTTAGAATGATATTAGCCATGGGCTTAGCGTAGATTGCCTTTATAATGTTAAGGAATGTTCCCACTACCCCAATTTTTTCTAGTGTTTTCAGCATGAAGGGATGCTGTATTTTATCGAATGCTTTTTCTGCATCTATTGAAATAATCATGTGATTCTTAACTTTAAGTCTGTTGATATGGTGAATGACATTTATTGATTTCCGAATGGTGAACCAACCTTGCATCCCTGGGATAAAACCCACTTGATCGTGGTGCACTATCTTTTTAATATATATTTGTATGCGATTTGCTAAAATTTTGTTGAGAATTTTTGCGTCGATGTTCATTAAGGATATTGGTCTGAAATTTTCTTTCCTCGATGTGTCTCTGTCTGGTTTAGGTATCAGTGTGATATTGGCTTCATAGAACGAGTTTGGGAGGGTTCCCTCCTCTTCTATTTCATGGAATAGTTTGAGGAGTATTGGAATGAGCTCTTCTTTAAAGGTTTTGTAGAACTCGGCTGAGAACCCATCTGGTCCTGGACTTTTCTTTGTTGGTAGGCTTTTGATGACCTCTTCTACTTCATTGCTTGAAATTGGTTTATTTAAGTTGTGTATGTCCTCCTCGTTCAGTTTAGGTAATTCATATGTCTCTAGAAATTTGTTGATGTCTTCGAGGTTTTCTGTTTTGTTGGAGTATAGATTTTCGAAATAGCTTCTAATTATGTTTTGTATTTCACTCATGTCTGTTGTGATGTTTCCTTGTTCATTCTGAATTTTAGTAATTTGAGTTTTCTCCCTCTTTCTCTTTGTTAGTGTGGCTAAGGGTTTATCAATTTTGTTTATTTTTTCAAAGAACCAACTATTTATTTTGTTAATTTTTCCAATTGTTTCTTTTGTTTCGATTTCGTTGATTTCGGCTCTGATTTTAACTATTTCCTGTCTTCTACTACTTTTGGTATTGGTCTGCTCTTCTTTTTCTAGCGCTTTGAGCTGTAGTGTTAAGTCATTTATTTGTTGATTTCTACTTCTTTTTTTGAATGCACCCCATGAAATAAATCTTCCTCTAAGTACTGCTTTCATAGTGTCCCAGAGATTTTGATATGATGAGTCTTTGTTCTCGTTTACTTCTAAGAATTTTTTTATTTCCCTCCTGATGTCTTCTGTTATCCATTCATCATATAATAGTGTATTATTTAATCTCCAGGTATTGGAGAAGTTTCTGTTTTTTATCCTGTCATTTATTTCTAGTTTCAATCCATTATGATCTGATAGAGTACAAGGTAGTATCTCTATCTTCTTGTATTTGCTAACAGTAGCTTTGTGGCATAAAATATGGTCTATTTTAGAGAAGGATCCATGTGCTGCTGAGAAGAAAGTGTATTCGTTCTTTGTTGGATGGTATATTCTATATATGTCCGTTAAGTCTAAATTGTTGATTGTGTTGTTGAGATCTATAGTTTCTTTATTCAATTTTTGTTTGGACGATCTATCCAGTGGTGAGAGAGGTGTGTTAAAATCGCCTAGTATTATTGTGTTGTGGTCTATTTGATTTCTGGAATTGAGAAGGATTTGTTTGACGTACGTGGATGAGCCAATGTTCGGGGCATAGATATTTATGATTGTTATGTCTTGCTGATTTATGCTTCCCTTAAGCAGCATGTAATGTCCTTCTTTATCCTTTCTGACTAGTTTTGGTTTGAAGTCCACATTATCTGAAATGAGGATGGAGACTCCAGCTTTTTTGCTGTGTCCGTGTGCATGGTATGTTTTTCCCCATCCTTTCACCTTTAGTCTATGGGTGTCTCTTTCTATGAGATGGGTCTCTTGCAGGCAGCATATTGTTGGATTTTTCTTTTTAATCCAATCTGCCAGTCTGTGTCTTTTGATTGATGAATTCAGGCCATTGACATTCAGGGTTATTATTGTGATATGATTTGAATTCCCAGTCAATTGACTCATATTTGTTTTTGACATGATTTGGTTTCTCCTTTATTTGGCTATTCCTTTAGGCTAGCGCCTCCTGTTGCTGATTTGCATTGTTGTTTTTCATCTCTTCCTCATGGAATATTTTGCTGAGAATGTTCTGTAATGCTGGCTTTTTTTTGTAAATTCCTTTAGCTTTTGTTTATCATGGAAGGATCTTATTTCATCGTCAAATTTGAAGGTAAGTTTTGCTGGCTATAAGATTCTTGGTTGGCATCCGTTTTCTTTCAGGGCTTGGTATATGTTGTCCCAGGCCCTTCTAGCTTTTAGGGTCTGGATTGAAAAATCTGCTGATATTCTTATTGGTTTCCCTCTGAATGTAATTTGATTCTTTTCTCTCGCGGCCTTTAAAATTCTGTCTTTATTTTGTATGTTAGGTATTTTCATAATAATGTGCCTTGGTGTGGGTCTGTTGTAATTTTGTATGTTTGGAGTTCTATAAGCCTCTTGTACTTGGTTTTCCATTTCATTCTTCTGATTTGGGAAATTTTCTGTTATTATTTCATTGAATAGATTGTTCATTCCTTTGGTTTGTTTCTCTAAGCCTTCCTCAATCCCAATAATTCTTAAATTTGGCCTTTTCATGATATCCCATAATTCTTGTAGATTCTGTTCATGATTTCTTACCATCTTTTCTGTTTGGCCAACTTTGCTTTCAAGATTAAATAATTTGTCTTCAATGTCTGAGGTTCTGTCTTCCAGATGTTCTATCCTATTGGTTACGCTTTCTATTGAGTTTTTAACTTGGTTTATTGTTTCCTTCATTTCAAGTATTTCAGTTTGTTTTTTTTTTTCAGTATCTCTAACTCTTTATTGAAATGATCTCTTGCTTCCTGTATTTGGTCTTTTAACTGTTGATTGGTGAGATCATTTAATGCCTGCATTTGCTCTTTCATCTCCTCCTTCAATGCCTGCATTTGCTCTTTCATCTCCTCATTAGCTTCCCTGATCATTTTAATTACGTACATTCCGAACTCCCTTTCTGACATTTCTTCTGCTGTGCTGTCATTGGGTTTTATTGATGTAGTATCTAGGTTTGTTTGGGACATTTTCTTCCCTTGTTTTCTCATATTGGTCAGCTGTCAGTGGGACCCTGAGATATTGCAGTTTTCTGCTATTGGCTTATGGTGTCCCGGTAGATTTCCAGTGTATCACCTCCCAGCCTTCTGTAGCCTGATGTCTTGGAGGAATCTGATAAAGCAGCGCATCCGAAGAAAACTGCCCCTAGCCCCCTACTGGTTCCACGGTTTGGAACTGGTTCTGTGCGGAAATGCTCTCACTGTGGGCCTGCACCGTGCAGCTGGCCGTGTGGGAGGAGCCCACTGCCGGAGTGTGGAAGGCTACCTTGGGAAGACTCTAGCTGCCCTGCCCGGCTCCGATAAGCCACCTCTATCTGGGCCTGCCACCCGGGCCGAGCTTTACCCAGTGGGCAGACTCACCTGTGGCTCTATTTCAGTCCGAGTCTCTCAATGCCTCCCCTTCTTAACTCCTGGGTTCTCGAGCGACTGGGGGTGCAGTCACCCTCTAGGCCACCATCTTGGATCGCCCCGTGAAGAGAGCCTGCGGCCGGAGTGGGCAGAGCCGCCTGAAGAGGTCTCTGGCTGCCCTGCCCTGATCCCAGAGGCTGCTTGCGGATCGAAGCTCTCCGTTGGTTCGGGGACTTGTGGCTGGTTCTATGTAGAAAACCTCTCACTGGGCGGTCTGGTCTGAGAAGCTAGCCTTGAAAGGCACCTCCCACCGCAGGGGTCCAGGCTACTTGGGGAGGTCTCTGGCTGCCCTATCCTGGTCCCTGAAGCTGCTTGTGTGCCGGAGTATGCTGCGCTGTACTGGGTCCGGGACTCGGAACTTGTTCTGGTCAGAAAGGCTCTCACTAGCGGGCCAGTTCCATTCCGAGAACCTGGAGAAGCTGGCTGCGTGGGCGGGGCCCACCGCCGGAGTGCGCAGGGCTGCCTGTGGATGACTCTAGCTGCCCTGCCCAGCTCCCATAAGCCACCTCTATCTGGGCCTGCCACCCAGGCCGAGCTTTACCCAGTGGGCAGACTCACCTGTGGCTCTATTTCAGTCCGAGTCTCTCAATGCCTCCCCTTCTTAACTCCTGGGATCTGGAGTGAATGGGGGTACAGTCTCCCTCTAGGCCGCCATCTTGGATCACCCCGTCTGAAATATTTCTAACTTAGAAAAAAATTGTAAGAACAGCCCAACACACATAACCTGCTCCCCTACATACACGAAGTATTCATACTATCCCCAAATTGCTCTACTTCTCTATATTCTCATATACACATCTTTCATCATTTGAGAATTAGTTGCTTTACTTGCATATTTCATGACACTTACATACTCCTACATAGTAAGGTAGTATCACAAAAGAACAGAAAGATTCTCATTTCCATAATACAATGATTGCGCTCAGGAAATCTAACATTGGTATAAGTGATGTGATTTCTTAAATTCTCCAATTTTTGTCCTTATAAAGTCTTATGTAGTTGCTGTATGTGTGTATGTGTGTGTGTGTGTGTGTGTGTGAGTGTGCATGTGGTTTAAGCAAAGATCTCACTTTGCATTTAGTTGTCACATTGCTTTGGTTTCCTTTTTAATTTAGTTTTGTTTTGTAGTATTAAGTTGATCTTAGTTTTAGTATAAACTCCCTCTTTCCAAAACTTTGTTTCTTATTAAAGTAAAGACACGTCAAAAGGACACAGATCCAGCTTGAAGGGATCCCCACTGGGAATACTGGAATAATTTGAATATCAAAATGACAAATGACAGAAACGGTTATGACACATTGGGGAAAAATAATATAATTTGATATTTTAAAATAAAAATGGAAGGGAAAAGAGAAAGCTCTTATTTGCCTAATACCAACTGATGAATGAGCAAGAAATTTAGACATAGAAAACTACCATTTTGCAGCCATGATAGTGGTAACTAATTCAGGGAAGAATCATCACCTTTCAATTCACACCAACATCTCCTTCTTCCACAGTGAGAATGCACATTCCCAAAACTCCTGGTATTTTTATTCATGCACTCAGTTCTATAATACATAATATCAACAACTTATTAAGTAAAATTTAAGAATTCTTTAAACTTTTATTCTTAAGAAAATCACATTGGAGGTGTATTCATAATACTTTATTCAAAAGTGACTTGAGTAATAATTTTTCTAATGTGATTTTTATCCATTTGATAAAAAGTTAAGTTCTTGGTGGGGGAGTTTTTTGTTTGAAATCAATCTTCATATTTTTTCTGTCCTTGTTGATTCAATTTTATTTTTTGGAAATGTGAACCATTAACATTTTAAAACTCAAAACCAAATAAAAAGTTTTATTCTCAAAAGTCACCTCTTCTTCCCTACCTCTTGTACCTTGTTCCCACTGACTCCCATAGATAACCAGTTTTACTAGTCTCCAGCTTATTTTTAATGTGTTTCTTTTTGCAAAATGAGCAAATTCACTGGCTTTTCCTCTGCCATTAACATTTTTATCCCTTTTATATTTACCACTTTTGGAATTTAGAAGAATTTATAGGAAAACTCCAAAAGGTGAATTTACCCCAAGACCATTTCCTGCTTTAGCTGGGTGGGGGGAGGCGCGGAAATCCTGTTTCCTTTATAAGGATCAGACAAGGTGAGCAGTACGGAATGAGGATGCTGGAGCTAAACCTAGTCATGCGACTCAGAGGATTAAGACCCATGAAATTCCTCAAAATGTCTATTTTTAGTCTCAGCAACAAATAAGAAAGTAGTTAACTTGCTCTACTTCTAAATCTCTTATCACCATGGTCAAGGTAATCAGCCTAGCCATAGTACCTTTTTAGACTTGACACAAATCTGATACTGCCCTCTATCCATGGCTCCCTGTTGCCCTCGGTCAGGATAAATTCCAAACTTCCCAAAGGCTTGATTTTCTTCTCAGCATGTGCCATGTGCTTTGCTCACACTGACATACTTCTACCACCATCGGTTAGGAAGTCACCTGCGTGGGTTTCACCTCAATCAATCCCATGAAGCAAGTCTGTTTGCTGAGCACCCTGAGAACGTCTGTTACAATGCAGCAGTGCCCACACCTGAAACCTAGGTGTTGGTTTGCAACAGGACTGCCTGTTACTATAACTACCTGGAAAGTCACAGTAGGACTTGTGAGTTCAGCTGTTATGGCTTAGATATGAGGGGTTCCCCAAAAGTTCATGTATGAGACAAGAAGGTTCAGAGGTTAAATGATTAGAAGATGAGAGTTGTAACCCAATCAAAAGATTAATCCACTGATAGGAATTAACTGGGTGGTAACTGAAGGCAGGTGGGGGATGTGACTGGAGAAGGTAGGTCACGGGGTGGGGTGGGGCTCAGGGGAAGCATGCCTTTGAAGTTTAAAGTTTGTCTCTGGTGAGTGAAAGTCTTTCTCCCCACCACCTCTTTCTCGCTCTTCCCTTCCTGATTGCCTTGTGCTGAGCTTCTTTTCTTCTTATCACCCTTCACCCTTCCACCATGATGTCCTGCCTCATCTCAGACCCAGAGTAAAGGAGTCACCTGTGTATGGATTGAGACCTCTGAAACTGTGAGCCCCAAATAAAATTTTTCTTTTATTCTTTTTTTTTTCTTATTCTTTTTTTTTTCTTCTGTACCAGGGATTGAACTCGAGGGCACTCAACCACTGAGCCACATCCCCAGCCCTATTTTGTATTTTATTTAGAGACAGGGTCTCACTGAGTCACTTAGTGCCTCGCTGTTGATGAGGCTGGCTTTGGGAACTCACCATCCTCCTGTCTCAACCTTCTGAGCTGCTGGGATTACAGGCATGAGCCACTGAGCCCAGTCCAAATAAACCTTTCCTCCTCTAAAACTCTAAACTTGTTCTCATCAGGTCTTTTGGTCACAGCAGTGAAAAACTGATTAAAACACTGAACTTTCAGCCAAGGACAGGTGGAGGAAGCTTGCTGCTGTTACAGCACAGACCATAAGTCCCAGCCTGTGGGTTCTGCACTGTGGCACTCTCTGGGCACCCTGGATGTTGGGGATTATTGTCCCTACCCAGGGCCTTTCTTGCCTTAGGCTCTCAAGTTCCTGCCATCTAATGGCTTATCTGCCTCCCATTTGCTTCCATTTTTCATACTTCTAACCAGACTAATAATTCAAGTCTCCAACACATTCTGTCCATTCAAGTGCTCTTCCTGCATGCTGGTTTCCTGGATCCTACATCAGAGCCTGTAGGACACTAACAATTCCATCCATCCTGGCACTTAACCTTGGTCTGGCTTCTTCCACTATCTTCCACTTCATCCTTCCACTTGAAGAGAAGCTGGAAGAGTGGCAATTCTTCAGGCTTTACTGTGAAAGAGTTTCCCAGGGATTTCTGACTCAGTGTATTGAGGGTGGAACATGAGAATCTGCACTTCTTACATGTACTTCAGGTAGTCCCAGGAGGACACCTTAGGAAACACACTGGGTAAGTAATCTGGGTGCTTTCCATCACCTTTCACCCTAACTGGACCCTCTGAGTGCTATAGATACTCTTTGTCCTACTTACCCAAATGACCAGGCACCCAATATCTCCAGTGGAAAGAAATCACTCTCACCAGAACAGCTGCCCTCAGCTGGCCCAGACAGGAACTTCAGCTCTGAGACACCTCTGCTCTTCACCCCAACTGCATCACTACACTTTAATGATCTTAGAACTGTGAGTAACAGTATCTTATCATCCACTCAAATGATGGGCTTTATTTTTCTGTCTACTCTGTTTATTCACATCAATGTAATTTTTATTAGAATAAAATAAGAGTGCTTCTATTATTATTATTATTATTATTATTATTATTATCCATAAAGGTATTTAAATCATATACACACTTAGAATTCTCTAACACCCAACTTGCAGAAAACAACCCCACTAATGACCAGCTAATCACATATTACTTTCCTCATAAACATAATAAAATCATAATAAAAAATCATAATAAAATCAAAGTGGGCTCTACACCTTAGAGCTGGGCAAATTCATGTGAATTACTGCCACCCAACAGAGGAGTGGCATTAGGGACAGTGAAGGTGCTGGTGTCATGACCATTTAAAATCAGAGCCTGGAGCAGGAGGCCACGCTGAGTTCAACGGGGGCACATGATGCCTGAGTTGGGGCTGCAGGACTGTCCCCCTTGACTTTGGGACAATGGCATGCTTGCCTTTTCTTCTGAGGGTGTCAAGAGCTACTTTGGCCAAAAATGTGTGTAGTCTTACTTGAAAGATTTTTTTTTTTTTTAAATAAACCAGAAGAGATTCTAAGAGGTATCTTAGGAATCGCAGACCACACTGAAGGTCTGGGAAATGGAAGTAGAGGGGACTGCACAAAGGAGGGTTTAAAACCTTTGTAGCCACTTCCCTGACCTACCCCATCTCACGGCACAATATCAAGGGTCATGGTAATGTGCAGGTTCTGAGGACTTTATGCTGAAATTCTACCCCTGTTCTGCCACTGACCAGATGTGATTTGGGCCAACATGGTTGATGTAAGCCTTTCACATCCACTTGAGGAACATTTTAACTCCTACAATGCTGGTGACAATTAATGAGCTAATGATATCAGGTATTTGACACAAAGTAGATATTTAATCAACATGACTAATTTTTCTTTCTGGGGTAACACATATAACAAAACTGACTGTTCTGGTCATTTTTAAGGTATAGTTTCTGTGACATAAGCACATTCACATTATTAGGCAACCATCTTTAGAACTTTCTCCTCATCCCAAACTGAAACTCTATCGTTTTTATATGTATATTTTTTAGTTGTTGATGGACCTTTGTTTATTTATATGCAGGGCTGAGAATCGAATCCAGTGCCTCACACTTGCTAGGCAAGTGCTCTACCACCAAGCCATAACCCCAGCCCTCTATCATCTTTTTATTCCTTTAGATGATTTCTTTCCTATTTATAAGTGTCTTAGCATTGTTCCTAACACATAGTAACTGTAGGGATAACATCAGGGGACACAAGACCTTGTTTTAGCTTTTGAATTTCATTTTTGAGTTCTATTTGTAGAGATTGATATTTTGTTGCTTTTACTCTTCCTTAGATGTCTACCAAAGAGCAAAGAGAAAAATTACTTTTAATAAAATAGAAGGAGACAAACTCATTCTGTTTTGCAATTTTACATACCTAAGATGTATGATAAGATCTTAGTGATTTTATTTTTCCTATATCTAGAAACAATTTGCTATTCATCATCCTGGGCATGATTTGGTCATTACTCGCCAATTATTCCCAGCTATACTTAAAGACACTAAAATAATATGAAATGGAAAAATGATGGAATTTTCTAAAATGTTTATGCACTAATGAAATAAGTCATCACTGTTATGTCACCCTATAGTCTCTTGTTATCCTGCCCTGAGTATTGTAGCATCATTCTAGAAGGTTTAAGAGAAGACTGAAGACAACATCTTCATAACATAACTCTTTTTCACCTTTTAGTGGACATAGTTGAGCACTCATGATTTTCGTTTTGTATCCACAATGACAAATAAAAGGAAATTTATAGATGTTTCACAATTATTATACAAATGGTAAGACTAGCATAAAGAGATTTCATATAAGCAAAATCAGGCTATGAATTTTTCAGATGATGATATCCCATATGAATTTTCTCCAAGTTTGGATTCAATTACTTGCCACTATATTGGTAAAAACAAAAACATAAAATATGGTATTCTCAATAAATTAGTAACTCACAGGAAGTACTTCATCACACAATATTCTGTGATCATAACCTGGATCATCCTGTTTTGCTAAATCAACATGTGACAACATTCTTTTGTCTCACATAATTATTTTATAATAAAATTTGCTTGATATGATCCTAAGTGGATACAGCAGGGTATAGAAAAAAGGTGAATGCAAGAAAATAGATAATTGGAACTTAAAAATCAATTGAATTAATGATTCTAATGATATTCATAAATCTAGACATGAAAATGTTTTGCAATTATGAAACAAAGAAGATGTGTACCCTCTCAAACTAATTATGAGCCATAAAAGTCTTCAAAAGTATTAAACTGATGATGTAACTACAAGAAGATAAAATCAGAACTAATGACTAGATAAACCTTATAGAAATGTATTTGAAATTTGGAACCAGTATTACAAGAATGTGTGTGTGTGTGTGTGTGTGTGTGTGTGTGTGTGAGAGAGAGAGAGAGAGAGAGCTGATGACCAATTAATGCATTCAAAGAATATTGCATATTTTAGATATATATACATATATCATTCAAAATATGAAAATATGGAATAAAAAATGGTTTGCCATGCTTAAATTGCTATTTTCTAATAAGTTTGTTTCTCCCAATATTTCTGATTTTGCATCTGTAAGTTATTCATAAACTCACTCAAAAATACAAAAACACAGGGCTGGGGAGATAGTTCAGTTGGTAAAGTGCTTGCTTTGCAAGCACAGGACCCTGGGTTCAATCCCCAGCACCGCAAAAATAAATAAATAAATAAATAAATAAAATACAAAAACACAAAAGGGGTTCATTGGATACAAACAATAGTTTGTAAGAACAATTGCAAGTATTCTAAGGATAAATGACTCAAATGTTATTATTACTATTATCACTGACACCATCATCAGAGTTCATTTCATCAGGTTTTATTCTGAAAAAGAAACCATATCCTATGTTCCTTGAAACAATAAGAAGGGCTTCCAGATACAGGTAGCTTTGAGGTATCCTGTTACTGCACTCAGTACAGAAGGGGACCAGAATGCGTCCCACAATGGCATGCACAAAGTGGATGTGTGTGTCTGCTGTGGCCAGTCACAACTTGAGCCCGCTTCCTGGAGCATACATTGGACACAGGGCACAGCCTGCCATGATGCGTAACTGACCACTCTCACTGACCACCACCCACTTCCGCTGAGTCACACAAGACTGCACAACCATTGAAAGGCTTAGTAATATACCTCCCATGCTTTTGAAGAGCTCAACCTTTAGAAAAGAAGAAAATCTATTGTCCAAGTGGTACCTATATCTCTTCTGATTAATGGCTGATACTGAAAGATGAAGGAGACTATGGGAAATCACCACCTGGCCAGAGCAGGGAATACACACACACACACACACACATACACACACACACACACTCAAAATCATACAACTGAATACAAAAAAGACAATAAGTAGGTCAAGAAGAGAGAAAAAAGAAAAGAAAAATAGTAAGGGAGGAATTTTTCTACTTAATCCAAAGAGAAAAATCTAGAAGAGTAGAAAGAAAACTCAGGATTTCATATTTCATATGTATGTAATTTTTTTAGTGAGTAAATGTTATATCCCAGGTTTGTCCAATCTAAGGAAGAACTTTCCAGTCACACAAGTGAACTCCCAATGGAGAGTAAAATGAATGCATGACTGCAGTTAGTCCCCACATAGACAGATACATCAGTGGTGGCCAAAGGACCACCCAATAAGCATGATATAGAAGCCTCCCTGTTCTGGGAAGGAGTAAAATTGAACTTTCTCAAGGTCTTTTTCATCTCAACAAGGATGACATCATGGGTAAGACAGTGAGTCCTGCAGTCAGTAGGTCTGGGTTTGAATCTCAGCTCCACATTTCCTGAGCCACTGTTTAGCTTGACCAAAGCTAATTCTATCATTCCTAAAAGCAGTGAGCAAGTGCAGGGTAAAGGTGACAGCAGTACACACCTGTGCAGGAGATGGCCCCCTTGTGCTCTAGCCATCTTTGTTCCCCAGGAGACAGACTGGAGGAGAATGCCTCAGCAGGCTCCCAGGTTTCCAACAGTCACTTCTGGTTGAGTTCAACAGGCTCCCTTCCAGCAGGAGACTGGAGGAAGGGCAGGGCAAGTGTAGGGTATTTATGACCTTAGCTAACTTCCCATGGGTCCTGTCTGACCATCTGGATCCCTCAACTGAAGGTCACTGCGGCTCTCAGGGTGACTCCATATCCATAACTCTTTCCTTTTTGATTCTGGAAACTCTGCTTTTTCCTCAACCCTCCATGCCTAGAGGTGGTCAGCTTCTTTGTTACTTGCTCAAGGACACTGAATTATTTTTTATGGATGCCTACAACTGCTCTCATATTACCAACACTCCACTTATTTACCTTCTTTCAACTACCTTTATTTGAATATGGGTCTGTGCTTTGCTGGGACCCTGATCCTACCTCAGACTTGCTGAGAGGATCAGTGTGAGAATGTAGATAAAGTACCTGACAGTTATAAGCCTGGTATTTTCCCTCTTTTCCCTGTCTCTTCCCTATTTTCCATGTGTGGTTAACATTTCTCTCAGATCTTTATCTGATTCTTTAATCTAGAAGTTAGCAAACTTTTTCTGCAAAGGACCAGAGAGTAAATACTCTAGGCTTTGTGGGCTGCATAGTCTGTTGGACCTACTCAACTCTGCCCTCGTTGAATGAAAGCAGCCATTGCAGTCATGCATACATGAATGGGTATATCTATGTGCCAAAAACATTTTATTTATGAACACTGAAATTTGAATTTCATGTAATTTTTATGGATCATGAAATATTATTCTTCTTTTGATTGTTTTTTCAGGCACTTGAAAACATAAAAACCATTCTTAGCTCACAAGTCATAAAAAGAGGCAGTGGGCAGGATTTGGCCTACAAGCCACAGTTCACGAGCCCCTGCTTTAACAGAGTTTTAAGACTTAGCATTTCTGTAGCACCAGAGAGCTTTGATGACCTGAATTATTATTCTATATTTTTTCCATTTTCCTTTTTTTTTCTTTTGACTCTACAAATTCATTCTTTGAAGCCAAAGTTTGGTGACTCTTTCCCATAATCTTTGCCAAGTGACTTTCAAAATTCTCTGCCATAACATATTCAAACCACTCCCCTCTGTAGCACCTTCCAAAGGTAATGTCCTTGAAGCTGTTCCCACACTAGAAGCCCAATCCAGCACTTCTCATCTAGGAAGAGGTACATCCAGGACTAGCCCTGTGTTATTCACTCCATGGAAATAAGAAGAACTACAGTGTATTTAGACAAAGACTTCCCTGAGCAAAGCTGGGAAGAAGAGATTTGCCTCTGTAGGACTCCAGCTGATCATATCACCACCACCACCCCCTGACCTGTGCACATTCAGGGCATTTATTAGACTTATGATTATTCCCTCTTCCCTCCCTTCCTCTGAAGGACAACTTGTTCAATCTGCACAAAAGTACTGGTAGATGCTAAGGTGTTTCACCTACTCCAAAAGACACACAATGACTTCCATAACCAAAGATGTTCATGAATTTTAACAAGTGTTTTCAAAATAACTACTTACCCAAAGCAGTGGTTTTCAATCTTGGATACATGTTAGCATCACCTGGGAAGCATTTTAAAGATGCTGATGAACAGAACCCCAGTACACAATGATTAACATTTTATCTGCAGGTTTCAAAAGTAACTCTGGTAACTCTGGTGATTCAAATTACCAAGGAAGGAATTTTTAGATAGTTGTAAGAGGTCAGGATGCACCCATTCAAACCATGACCCCTTTTCATTTTTCTTACTCCCCTCCCCAAGGAAAACTTCAAAAAAGAAAGCAGTTTGGAGGTTGGGATGGACGTAAACACTACTGCGTACCTAATGTGTCTATGAATTTTATCAATTATTTCATTCATTTATTCATTCATCCAACATCAGTTATTAAGTTTGTACTTTGTGTCAGGTAGTTTACTAAATACTGCAGATACAAAGATAAGGAAGAGAGGCATAATCTCTGCCCTCACAGAGCTCACATACTTGTGGGTGGAGGAAGAATTGAATGACTAATTACACAATTATGATGGACAAGAAATATGGGCAGACTCAGAAATTCAAGGTGCACCTTCTGGAGATTCTCACTTCATTGGAGGAGATCAGGGCCAATTCCCTTGAGCAAGTGATGCTCTAACTGAGCTCTAAAGCACAAATAAGGATTACCCAAATGAAGAATGGCGATGACACCGGGAAATGTACAAAGGCCCTGTGGGCAACTCATAGGAGCTCAGAGCTATAGAAAATCTGAAAAAAGGCCAAGTGGGTGAAACTCAGAGAGCAAGGAGAGAGCGGTGAGGTGAATGAGGGTGGGGCCAGGTAAGGCTTTGGAGGCCTGATTATAATCCAATGTATTATCGCATCTGTTCTTCACTAGCATCCTCATTATACAGAGTTGGCACTGGTAACACGTTCAAGGTTCCCACACTGGGAAGAAGTATGGATAGCACTCAAACCCACGTTCACCCAACTCCAAAGTCCACATCCCTTCTGTGGTACTGTCTTCTTTTGCAGTTTCTTTTGCTTTCAGGGTGAGATGTTTCACCAGATACAGAAATGATAAATCAAGACAGGGATTCTATTCAGAATCTCTCCACACAGAAGTATGCTTGTAAATAGATAGGGAGGAGCAAAAGGAACAAATTGGAAATGATCAAAAATATTAATTTTAGGGAAACTGACCTTCTGTTATGAAGAAAAAGATTACCCTATACCTCCAAATCAGTCCTTTGCAGAATTCGAAAGGGCTCCTATTGCTGGACCCTAACATATGCCCATCAGATAGTCATTAATTGATTCTTTGATCTGGTATTTATTGAGCAAATATGGTCAAGTGCTAAAGACACAGATAAAAATACAAGATATGTATGCCTGAGGGACTTAGTCTTTTCTAGGAGGGAGTAGAGGAGCAATGTACTTATCCAAATTCAAAATCAGAAATTCCTCAAAATTAATTAATTAGAAAAGAGAGCAGTAATATTATATACTTAATATTATATCTATCAAGATTAATTTCTTTCTGCTCCACCCTGTCATCCCAATATTTTTCAAAGATAACCAGCCCAAAATATCAAGATCAATAAAAATCACTAATTTCTGTAGCTAGGGAATACCATATTGTGAATAAAATTTAAGCAATAGGCTAGGACATTCTGGAACATGATCAATGAAGGAAAATTGTATAAATCTTCAAAAAAAAAAACCTGACCCTGTTCCAAAATCAACAATGTACATGAGATTGATCCAATCCTCTTCCAGATGGTTTGAGGAAATCTGAGCTAAGTCCTTGAAGTAATGGTTAGTGTAAAAGATATAAAATGAACAAATAAAAAAACTTCATTAAAATCCTAAAATAAAACTCTGAAAAATATGCAGCAGATGGTATGGATAATAGATAGTTAAATGTCTGAAAAAGGCAGTAATGATTTTTTTTTATCAGCAAAAGGGATTTGGGAGGGAGACAAGGAGATTGAATTATAGGAAATACAGTATTGATTTTTGAAAATGGAAAAAAGATTGATTCTGGCCAGTACCTCAGGTAAAGTTGGATTCCCATTAAAATATTCTGTTGGATTCTAATAATCAAGGAGGTTCCACAGCAGACTCCTCTGAGACCCAGGGGAGTGGGTGGGGAAAGAAGCAGCATCCATCTTCCCATCCTTCCCCAGGAATCTCTTGGGGGTGGTGAACAGTGCTCAGTGCCCTCTGCCCCATAACCCTGAAGGACCAGCAGTGCTGCCTCCCACCCCCATGGCCAGGGAAATTTATAAATTTACTCCAACACATGGTCAGAGGATGAGGCTGAGTGGGGGAACACTCGCTAAGCTCCATTCCCTTTTGTGGGGGTCCAAGTCGGCAGTGAATGATACATAATCAGCTATACTCCTTCCTGTCTTAGGAATGATTTCTTTTCCTTTCATTCCAGCAGAAGAGAACAAGAAACTTGAACCATCACAGCACATCAAATGCATCTTTCAATATATTCCCCAAGTCAACATCCAGAAAACCTGCTTTGTCCTCTGTAGAGACCACCATCAAGTCAGAACAGAGCCGAAGAACAGTCTTCTCTGCCTCCCTTCCGAGGACAACACAGGGGCCATCAGTCCTTGCATTTCTGCAGTCACCCTTCCCTTGAATAAAATGTTAAAATTCAAGACACTCTAAGAACTTCACTTTAAAGGAAAACATATCTTGACCATACAAAGTTTAGTGCCAGCCCTGCCCCCACCTAATCTACAGCAATAATGTATATTATTCCTGGTTTCTTACCTTCCAACATTAGCACCCCTGACTTGACCTGCTATTGTTTTCAGTTCCCTAGATTTGAGTATGTTGTAACTGTTGGTTTCTCATGTCCATTGTGATGAAGGTGGTTGGTGGGTTTTCAGCTACCTTCAATGTGCAACCCTGTGTTCTAGGCTCACTTCTCAAAGTACGGTGCCTGGATTTACAGCATCAGCATCGCTTAGGAACTTGGTAGAAAAAATAAGAACTCCAGATCCAACTCCAGAAATGCTGCATCAAAATCTGTGTTCTACAGCATTCCCCAGCACATTCAGGAGAGTTCCCTCTAAAATGCAAGGTGCTAATCACATCCTTGAAAACGATGGGCAATAAGTCATTCAAAGTTAACTACATCACTCGCATGGGATTTTATAAAAAGAGAGAAAATATAAGACAGTATTGTTATTCCTATTACAATGTAACAGAATTTATTCCCCTTATATGAAGTGTTTAACAATGCAATGACACCATCTACACAGAAATGGTGTAAATTCCACAGAAGCTCAAGGAAACAAAAGCATGATGTGGAGTATCAAGCAGAAAGCAAAACTTAAGTTGAGTATAAGTAAGTGGAATCTTCCTAAAATATGACTGCAGGGAAATTTTGCATCACTTACTAACCATGTGACCCTTAATAAGTCACTTATTTTCTCTGAGCACTAATAAAGCCAGGAGGGTGACATGGCAGTCACAGTAGAAATAAGGTTTAGTGTCAGATGGACCTGGTTCCAACTCCAGTCAGACTTTGTCACCTTGGTATAGTTACTTCCTCTTGCCAAGCCTCATTATCCTACCAAAAAATGAGAATAATACCTGAGAATTACATGGTAAGAGAAACTATACCAAATTCCCAGTATAGCCTCTATCGTAATAGATGGTCATCTAATACTGGTTTACCTTATCTCCCACCTTCTCTTTGGTAAAGATTTGTACCAAGAAAATGTTTAACTAAATCTAGATCTGAGCAGACTAGGGACTACAGATGAGGAAAGTTCTGGAGGCTTGATGGGAAGAAAATCGGGGTCACTGAGCAAAAGGAAAAATAGAATTTTCAGAAGACCAGACTAGAGGCAGTGTACAGAGTTGATGGAGAGGCAGGTGACAGCTAGTGGTGAATCCGCAAGTTCACTGGACAGACTGTGTAAAGGACTTTGTTTCAGACTCTGTGGTACACACCACCATGTCTGGGTGAGTCTCTTGGCCCTTTGCTCTCAGTTCCACTCTCTGTGTCTCCCCTGCTCTAATCTGTATATTTGGGAATTGGATTTCTGGTCAGGTGGCTTCCATGTAGGATCAGTCAATAGGAGGCTAGAAGCTCAACAGTGGAAGAAGAGAAGTTGAGAATTTTATCCTTTCCTCTCCCAGCCCTGGGGCATCTTGGACAGTGCTATTTCTCCTGGAGATTCCAACTCCAACAGACATCCCATTCTTTGTGCTCCCAGCCCCCAACTCTGTCCAGGTGTACCAACTCTGGGTTCTCAGGTCACCTTCTTCTCCTGAGGTGCACCAGTCTTAGGGCTGAAGCAACTTCCAGGCATAGCCAACCTGGGGGCACTCACCATCTCTTCTTTGGCTTCTCAGTTTTAGCTGGATAACTAGGTGCTTATGTTACATTTCCTTTATTGGAAGACTAGAACTGTTTGTATTTCCTGACTATCCCTTAACTGACATAGCACCTAAATCAAATGTATCTCAGATTACTTTTGTGTGATTACATATGATTCTAAATCTTAGAAAATATATGATTGCAAGCTGTGTAATGATTGCTCTCCTAGTAAAGAGGAGAGAAATGTGGATCGGAGTTCTCCAACCAAAAAAAAAAAATCATATTGTCATCTCTTAATGCAGGATAATTATGAATCTGTGAGCTTAACATGTCACATTTAATTCAGCATTTGCCTGGGTGATCTGGAAAGGCGAATAACAAATGCAGAAATTTATTCCAAAGATATACTCTGGGAGGTATTGCAAATACCCAAAAGAATAAGGAAATAATAATAATTTTTAAAACCCTGGCAGTTAGAGTATGGAGTATGGACAGGATATAGTGATGAGATTCATAAAAATACACAGTTGGATCAAAATAGCAAAATGAAATGCTGCCTGAAAAAAATGTACAGTTAGTTGCATAGGTAAGAAGAAGTAATCAGAAGCACAGATACTTCATGGGTAGGAAAGAAAATAAGAAATGAATAAAGTGAAGATGATTGAGGAGTGGCAGCGCATACTGAACGAAATTGAGAAATATGATGTAAGAAAAGAGCCTGGTTATTTGGACCTTTAAGTTCAGATATTTGATGTTGTTTTAAATCGTGTTTTCCCTCTCTCTCCAACATCTCATCATTCCCTCCAATTGATACAGTATTGATTATTCCAAAATCAGCAATACCTTATCCAATTTTGCATACCTCAACAACAAAAATAAGAAAAATACTAAGAATTGGAAGAATTTGAGGAAATTGAACCTGAAGGATAAGAAGCTGGAGGATACTATGGTAAAAGAAGGGAGAAGAGCCAGCATGGCTGAGCAGCCATGTTTCTAGCACAGACCCATAGAAAATCAGGCACATTGTGCAGGGCAAACAAATTCCATGTAGATACTAGCTCTCAGTGTTGACCTAGCTACCAAGTGTCCAGATCTCATTTTGATGGGAAGAATCCAGGCAAGTAAAAGAAATTTCCGGAGATGAAACTGCTCTTTTGAATAAGCAAAATTACTTCCTTTTTCTCCATGAAGCCTCAGATGGTCAGAAAACAAAACCCCAGTGTGTGATTTGTTTGTTTGTTTGTTTGTTTGGCTCCAACCTTAAATATTACTACTATCAGGATAATACTAACTTCTAGATGTTCTGTGCATTTCCATGTGGTCATGAAGGGTTTTCTTTTGGGAAAACAGGAGTTCAAAAGAAGGACAAGAACACTTAGCTCTGAAAGGATAAAGTAAAATAATTTGGTCCCAAGTAAATTATTAGTTGAAAGAAGAGTAGGATCTGGGGTATTGCAGATTTCTCCCTATAGGCTTATAGTGGCCCCATAGGTTTCAAAAACCCTTTCTTTAAAGGGAAATTAATATTAGCAGTGCCCAATTCAGACACTATGCGATCCTAGACCAAAAAGCCCCTATGAGGACAATAACAAAATTGTCATAATAAACAGAATGAGTTCAAATATTATCTTCAGTAAAACAAACAGATTTGCAATAAGGTCTGCAGTTTCTAATGGAGGACAGAGAGGATGCAGAGGGATGTAGAATGTAGCTGTTAATGGGATAAGAAAAGAATATACAGAAGTTCTAGATGATAGAAAGGGTGCGAGTGTAATCAAAAGAAATTGAATGTTAGCATGCAAAAAAGGGAAAAAGAGACTCTGAGGGAACAGGTAAACAAAAGGAAAAGAGATCCAGAAAAGTAAAGAAATAAAAACTTAAAATTTTTCAATAAGAAGAAAGAAGAAAATCTAAAGTATAACAGTCATATAGTAATGAAACCTCCCAGTCTTCAGTAGCCTGATGCATGAGAGGTACCTGAGAATGAGCTTCAAGTCTCCAGCAGGCATCTCAGGATGGGATTTGCCCCACCTAAAGATTGGAGCTATGGCTTCCCGGATTATCCAAGATGGCCACACTCTGACTTTGAAATGTGTTGGCAAATGGGGAGCTGCAGCTCAAGGTGTGGACATGGTAAGCTGGAGGTCCTGGAGGCAGGATGTGGTTGGTTAGGCAGGGGTCCTGGAGGTCAAGTGTGTTTGGTGTGGTTGTGGGATCCTGGAGGCCAGGTGCAATCAGTTGGTCTGGGGTCCCAGTGATAGGGCGCAGTCAGTTGGTCTGGGGGTCCTGGTGGCAGGGAGCAGTCAGTCAATGTGAGGGCCCCAGAAGCAGGGAGTGATTGGTTGGGTTGAGGGATCCTGGAGACGGGGCTCAGTCAGTCTGGCCAGGAGTCCTATGGGGCCTAGCTATTGTCTCAAAATGGCGGCAGTCATGGGTAATCAAACCTGTAGGTACTGTAACAGTGAAGTTCCAGGCAACAGCAGGCAGCTGGTGCTCCACTGGTGGTTGGTGAGTAGATTGCTGACTGTGTAGGACGATTGGGAGGTGAGCCTCTGGTGGTGGCTGATGGATAGGTGTAAGGCAGTCGATGGACAGGAGAGAGGCAGGCAAAGGGAGGATGATAGACGCCTGACAGTGAGCAATCTGCACTCAAAAAAGGCGTCGATATGGTGGTAGACTGCAGGTGATCACAGCAGACAAATGGGGTAAACAGCAGGGGATTGATAAGCAGCAAAAACTACCTCACCAAGAAACAGATATCCTTTGCTTGAAACCAGAGTTATGAAGTGACAAGGAATGCAGCCTCCCTCTAGTCTGCCATCTTGGATCCTATGAAGTCTATTGAACACTGTGCCAAATGACCTGAAAACAACACTATAGAGAAAGGATCTAGAGAGTGCAGTATTACTTAAGTCTGATTTTTTTGTGGCATGGAAAATTTGGCACCTGGGTTTGTCTTAGGTAAACATGCAGGTCTGTGGAAAAACAATCAGAATGTGTACCTGTCTCCATGCTGGTAGTGCTCCCACAGAGGTGGTAAAACCCACAAGAAATTCTTTGAGAAGAGTGGCGAGCACTGAACCCACAAGGAGACCCAATACTAGCAGGCAGGGAATCTCTGCCCAGGGAAAGCAGTGTTGGGACAGGAAGCAGTGTGGCTGTGTTGGGCAGACAAAGCAAATATTCCAGAGTAAGAGTAAAACTCCTAAGAAGATTGTGTTGGGGTTGAGTGTGCTGAGCCCAACTGCAGACCTAAGGGAACATTTGTTCTTAAGAGGTGCAATCATTGTGACCAGGCAGCAGATAAGAGGAGATGGGACTGAGAGATCTTCTTGAGGCTGTGTTAAAAAGAAAAAAAAAAAAGCTTGAAAGTGACTTGCATACAGGATACAGGTGACCACCATCATCAAGTGGTCCCCTTCTGGGGAGCTCTAAGGCTCTGAGAGTTAAGAGAATAATCTGGGAGAATCAGAGGTTGTCAAGGTAACCATACCAAGTATATAAAAGCTATTATTTTGAGACATGTTTCTTGGGAAATGGTACTTGTAGGGTTAATATGATGGGACCTTTACTAATAATAATGGTCAGGGCTTTTCCTGTTTTAACTCATAATCATAAGTCTATGAATATACTCTATTTTATCTCTTCTCATTTTAAGATGAGGTTGATCAGAAGCACGGAGAAAAGAATAACGACTTTAAGTCACATGGCTTGAAAATTGTAGAATTAAGTAGAATCTGGCCTTGGAATGCATGCTCTTCACCCCCAACCTCTGTACCAGCCTCCGTGCCATCCATTAGTGGTCTAGGAAATTTTTGAAAGGTTACGTTTCACCCATAGTAAGCAACTCTTCATTGAGCTAGCCTTCTAAGATAGAGTACTTTCTTAAATGATTTAACTGGTAGTTTTATTTTATTACATACACACCTGCTTTTCTTACAATTAACCCATGGCTTCTACTGAAGCAAAGTTATGAGGGCTACAGCTCCAAAAAACCAGAAAGTGTCACAAAAAGAAAATAGAAAAGAAATGAAGTTAGACCTCTACCTCACACCATATATAAGTTAGCTCAAAATGGATCGGTGATTAAAATGTAAGAGCTAAAAGTCTAAATCCTTAGACCAAAAGAGGCATAAATCTTTGTGACCTTGGGCTAGGTGGTGGTTATATATAACACAAAAGTATATTTATGTCCACACGCATGCATGCACACACACACACACACACACACACACACACAGGAAAAATAGTTTTCAAAATCACCTCTACTTCCAACAATATTCTCAAGAAAGTGGAAAGACTACTCTCAGAATGCAAGAAAAATATTTGCAAACCATACATCTGATAAAGGATTTGTGTCCTAAATAGATAAAGAACTTCTAAACTCAATAATTAAAAAACAAATAGTCCCATTAAAAATAGGCCAAATATTTGAATAGATAGTTCCCCAAAGAAGATACACAAATGGTTAACAAACATATTGCACTTTGCTGGTAGGAATGTAAAATGGGGTAGCTGTTTTGGGATATGGTATGGACGTTCCTCAAAAAGTGAATGAAACAGAGTTACCATATGATCCTTCAATTCTACTCATTGCTATACACCCCCTCATTGAAAACATATGTCCATAAACGAATTCAGTATACACATGCTCATAGCAGTATTATGCATAATGACTATAAAGTGAAGACAATTCAAATGTCTGCTGGTTGATGAGTGGGTAAACAAATTTCACATGTCTATACAATAGAATACTATTCATTCCTAAAAAGGAATGAGATACTGATACATGCTGAAATGTGATAAACCTTGAAAAGAAACCCAGTAGTAAGGCCCGAGGTTATATGACACCATTGATATGAAATGTCCAGGACAGGCAAATCCATAGACATAGAATGTAGATTAGTGGTCACCAGAGGCTGTCAGAGAAAGGGTAGAATGGAGAGTGATTACCCATGCATACTGGGTTCCTTTTAAGGGTGATGAAAGTGTTCTGGAATTATATGGTCATTTGGGCTTCACCACTTTGAGAACCTACTAAATTATGTATTTTAGAAAGACGGCTTTTATAGGATTAGGATTCCACTCAATCTGAATAGATACATGCATACATGCATACATACTAAATAAAGAAAATGGTGCCTGCAGCAAATCAAGTCACCATTCCAAAATGCAATAGCAGGAAATCTTACCAACTTCATTTTGGAAATAGGGACGAACAGGAGCTGGGACCTAAGTCCTTGCCAAGTGAGTTTCCTTTTCTTTTTTACTTCTCATTTACTTCTCTTGAACTTTGTGGCTGGAAGAAAAGCCTAGTTTAGCAATGAGGAAAGGAAAGAAGATGGTGTTTTGATTTGAATATTGAAGTCTTGTGTCATCATCTGTCATTCACAGCAGAGTTCCATTTTTATAACAAAGTAACAATGATGAGTACTGTCTCTCTCCATACTTTTAGTTTTGGGCAGTGCTGTGCTTTTATCTGGCTGGGTTTTAAAATTTTTTCTTGTTCCTTCTGTAAATTTAATTTTTTATTTTTTAAAGAGAGAAAGTTCTCACTGAGAACACAGTTCAAGTCCACTATGACCTAACTGTAAGATACATAGTGTCATTTCTGTCTTATTTTAGTATTAGGGAAATGCTGACTTCATAGAATTGAATTAGAAAATATTCCTCCAGCTTTTATTTTATGGAAGAGATTGTAGAGAATTAGTATCATTTCTTTTAAAATGTTTAGTAGAATTTATCAGTGATCATATTTAGTCTTTCATTTTCTGTTTGGGAAGGTTATTAAAGATTGATTCAGTTTCTTTTCTAGAGATTGACCTAATCAAAGCCTTCCTCCATCCTCTTAAGGTTTAATCTAGGTCTGAGGATACATATTTGTTTACAAGTTTTAGATGGCATGAGAGCCTCATAAGACTTGAAGAAACAGAGTCAGTTACTCACATACTGGATTGAACAAAGAATAATTGTGAAGAAACAGCTAAATAGTGTAGGTAGTCTTAAAAGATAACATTTAAACAGTGTGCACAGAATTCTCTGTTTTGAATTCTTATCCTTGAAGGTAAGGATATTACATATTTCATGTGTAGGAAGGACAACTTTTTACATGGGAATTTTATCTTCTGCTTCTAAGAAACACTGAAAAGTCCAAAGTGATCATTTTGTACCTTCTCATTTTCAAGTGTCTTTATCTTAAATAGCCAATATAAAAGAATAGTGGATTTTAACCCGTCACCTATTTTTTCTTATGTGAGTTTTGGCAGACTGTATCCTTTAAGGAATTGGTCTATTTCATGTAGGTTATCAAATTTCAGGCATAGAATTGTTCATAGTATTCCTTTATTATCCTTTCAATATCCATGACATCTGTAGTGATGGCCCCTCTTTCATTTCTGATTTTCAAAATTTGTATCCTTTGTTTTTTTCTTAGTTCACTTGATTATATTGATTTTTCTGATCTTTTCCAAACAACCAATTTTTGGTTTCATTGATTGTTCTCTATTGATTTCCTGTTTTCAGTTTCATTGATTTCTAATTTTTGTAATTTCATTTCTTCTGCTTACCTTGGATTTACTTAACCTTTTCTTCTATTAGTTTCCTAAAGTGGAAGGTAAAATAGTTGATTTTAGATCTTACTTCTTTTCTAATATATGTATGCTGTGCTTTACATTTCTCTGCTTTTAAATTTGACTGCTTTCGTTTCATCCTGGATATTTGATAAGTTGTGCTTTCATTATAATTTAGTGAAAAATAAAATTTCTCTTGAGAGTTCTTCTTTGATCCACGTATTATGCAGAAGTGTGTTTATGTTATTGATTTCTAGTTGAGTTTCCACTGTGTTCTGAGAGTAGACATTTTGTGAATTCTATTTTAAATTTGTTAAGGTGCATTTAATATGGCCTGTCTTAGTAAGTGTTCCAGGTGAGCTGAGAAAAGTGCATATTCTGCTGTTGTTGAATGAAGTGGTCTTCATGTCAATTATATCCAGCTGATTAATTGTGTTGTTGATTTCAACTACTCTCTTAATGATTTTGTCTGCTGGGTCTGTCCATTTCTGACAAAAGGTGTTGAAATCTCCAACTATAATCATGGCTTCATTTCTTTCTCTTTGTAGTTCTATTAGTTTTTGATTCATGGATATTGATGCTCTGTTATTAAATATATGCCCCTTAGGGATTGTTTTGTCTTCTTGGAGAAATGACTTCTTTATCACTAGGCAATGACTATTTTTTAAATCTTTGATAACATTCCTGACTTTTAAGTCTGCTAGTGTCTAAAATTGCTATAGCTACTCCTGTTTTCTTTTGATTACTGTTAGTATGATATTTTTTCCATCTGTTTACACTTATCTTATATTCATCTTCATATTTTAAATTGATTTTTGGAAGACAACATATAGCTGGGTCTTATTTTTTTAATCCATTTTGACAGTTGTCTTTCAGTCAGTACATTTAGTGCATTGATGGTCAAAGTGGTGATTGAGATGGTTGGATTCATATCTGCCCTTTTTATTATCAGTTTCTCTTTGTTGTTCCTTGTTCTTTTCCTTCTATTTTTGTCTTTCACTTTTTTCTGTCATCTGTTTTTAATTGTAGTTTTTATTGATTCCATTTCTCTCTTTTCTTTGCATATCAGTTGCATATCATACCCTTTTTACAATACTTTTTTTTTAGTGGTTGCCCTAGATGTTGCAATATACATTTATAACTTATCCAAGTCTCCTTTCAAATAATATTGTGGCCTTCATGAGTAGTGTGAGTTCCTTAAAATAATAGTAATATGAATTCCTTTCTCCAGTCCCTGTACCAAGTTGCCATTCACTCAGGCACATCTATGCACATACATAAGATCTATACATAAGCACACATGATTAAATGCATTTTTGCTATTATATTTGAACAAACTGTTACCTGTTAGATCTATTAAGAATAAGAGAAATGAATTTTGCATTTTACCTTTACTTATTCATTCTCAATGCATGTCTTCTTTATGTACATTTTCTTCTGACCATCATCATTGCCCTTCACTCCAAAGAACTTCTTTTAATATTTCTTGCAGGATAAGTGTATTGGCAACATGTTCCCTGAGTTTTTGTTTTAGAAAGACTTCATTACTCCTTTACTTGATAATTGAGCAGGGTACCAAATTCTAGTTTTTTTTTTTTTTCCTCCCAAACATTTTCCTCTACTTTCCTCTTGCTTGCATGACTTCTGAGATTATGGGTTGGAATTCATATCTTTGTTCCTGTACTGGTTAAGTTGTCCACTCCGCCTCCCCGATTGGTTTCTTCCAGGACTTTTTGTTTTTTTCATATGACTCATATACCACATCACTCCAGTCAAAAGCTCCTTGAGACAGCATTGTCATCTGCAGCTAGTCAGAGAATGGGTTCATCTGATGCTCCCATTCTCTGAATGGCCCTTCAGATAGCATAGGGTTTCAACCAGCTGTTAAACCTACCTAATAACCTTGCCAACCTTGGCTTTCATCAGGATCATTTTAAAAAATTCCCCATTCACCTTCCACCTAATGGTTTTTGCAACTATTAATTTTCCATATGAGTGATAAAATGAAAAATATCAAATTCTATCATTCATTGCCCATTTACTAGTTGGGATTCTTTATGTGGACTCAATTTTCGTCACCAATTAATTGATTATTTTGAAAAATAGTTTGCAAAGGAAAAGATGGATAGATTCCTTAGTCTTTCCTTTCATTTGTTAAAATTTAGACTACTCATTTGGGATCCTAGCAAACTCTGCTTGTGTTCAACCAGAGTTTTTCTCTGTTTTGGAGGTCAGGTGAGGAGAGATTGGGATGAACAATTCATCAACTCATTATAAACCCATAAATTTTATATATTTGATATATTTGAATCAGTTACAGTTATTCCCTTTGCTATTCCAATTTTCCTGTCTTTGACCAGTGGAGCTGCCTTCTGATTGGCTTGTATGTTTCTTAGACATGAATGTTACTTTGAGCCATTAATCTCTTCTTTAATTATATTAGTTGAATTTTAAGATTCCTTTTAATTTTCATTTCCTTTCTAGAGAAAATATTTCAGTCTAATATATTATACATTTAAACTTTTTATGCTGAAAATATAGCATTTTTTGTTTTATATTTTTCTCTTTAGAGTTGACACAGTGTGTGAATCAATGCACTTTAAAATACAAAATATTTCTGTTTCACTATTTTAGCTTCTAGTTTCCTAATATTGACTCAGGATAGTTTCACACTCTAAGCTCAGTTATCTAGTTAAAAAACAAAATAAAAAATACAAATATTTAAATACTTCAGGATATAATGAGGCTTATTAAGGAATTCCCTACATTTGAAGATAATTTTTAATCCAAATGTGATAGTTTTCTTCCCTTCTGTGTGGTATATCAGGCATGAAGAATGGACAGCTGTCCCTTATTTCATAGGCTGCTAAGGCAGAATGTGAGCTGAGAAGGGCCAGAGGCACAACAGGGCACTGCTTAGGGGTGAGTGACCAGAATGCTGCAGAGTTGGCCAAGGTGTGCCAGTTGGCTGCAAAGTCAGTCTCGATCCCTACAAGCCAAGAGCTGGAGCCTGCCCATCCAGGCACACCTGAGCCTGGCCCAAGGGACTGGGCCAAGTCCCTGAGGCTGTCTCTGGGACCAGAAGGTATAATCAGAGGGAAACATAGATTTAAATTCCAGGGCATAAAAGAAAAGTTCAGCATATCCAAGAAGTAACTGAAAATAACTTTTTATAAAGGTTTTAAGGACACTGTCTCATATCAAACCATATATAATAAAATTTTAAAAGAACCTGAGTTTTGTTTCCTTCTGTGCCCTGTGGAGCACATGTGACTTCAAAGCCAACTCTGTAGGGTGCAGGGAGAAAAGAGCACACTTTTATTTCCAATTTTGGCACAAGTCCACCAAACTGTTTTTGATGGCCAGGAAGCAAAACTTATATTCCCTCTCAATTCATTTTACATTTAGTAGATCCACCTGTGTTTTTCTAGAGGGAGAGTTTCTACCTCTTCAATCTGTATATTCCCATTACTTTGAAGCTTTATTTTGTAGGAGAAAGGCAAGAGGGATGCTGGTGATTTCAAGTGAAGCCTCAAAAAGCCCCACTCAGCAAGTGTCCCCTTCCTGACATAAGGAGTCTCTTCAAGAGTTGAAAACAGTTGTTTCTAAGACCATCAAATCACTGCACATCACTTTGAGAGATGTCTTAAATGTAAAAACAAGGAGCTGATTTCATTTCAAAGTGTCGAGACCACTAAATAATGAGTAAATATGGGTTCAACCTAATGCTGGTGCAGATGAGTGTGTGTGTGTGTGTGTGTGTGTGTGTGTGTGTGTGTCCATGTGCATTCATGCCCATATGAACCCCTGAGATTCCAGTCATCATAGAAATTAGTAATGTCAAACTTGCTCTCAAGGATGCCATTTCTCTCTCACCAACATGGGGCTGTTCATTATGTCTTGTTTCTGGGTGATTTTCTTTCTGGTCTGTCTTCACCTGCCTGGCCCAGTCACCCTTCCATACCTGCACTTCAGTGAAGACCAATTGAGCTGTGTGACATTTATTTCCTTTGGCCTCCTTATTTCTGATGATTGTTACTACTCTTTCCAACCCTAAGCATTCACTTTCTTGTTCGAAGCTTGGTGGTAGGTCTGCTTAACTGGTTGAAGAGTGGTTCTAAGGAGCTTCAACTGGTTTTATTGCCTGACTGGTCTTCTGACTTTTGACTGCTCAGGGAGAAATGGTCACTCTGTATGAACTTATCACCTCTGTTCGAGAAATAAAGACCCAAGTCTGATTATTATGGGTCACAAGATATTGTTAACTTTGATGTTTTGGATATTAGACTTTTTTCTTCCTGTAATAATTGCTCATAACTCATCTATCTTTTTCCTAAACTTTGTTAGTGATGTTGCCTTAATCCACTAGGACAGTACTATAATATTAGTAACAATTATATCAATATGCTGAAAACTTTACTTTCTCTTCCTGCCCCTTCTTCTCTCATCAAAATAGGACCTTCCCAAGTAGACTTGGTTATGAGTGGAATGAATTTATGTTGGCCTTGCAAGTAATATTATGATCTAAAGTGTTTATAAAATGGCCAACATATATAAGGTATTCTATGAAATTTTATAAATACCAAGAGGCATTCTAGTAACTTGCAAATATTATCTATATCTATATTCATAAAATTGCATAGAATGGTGCTAGTGAACACACACACACACTCACACACTACACATATGGATGTGTTCCCCCCAATAGCTTACTGGTTTATTCTAGTGGAGATAGAGAGAGAAAAAAAACTTACATGAAATATTTATAGAACAACATAAGAAAACTTAAACCAAAATGTTAAGTTGGTTGGAGATTTACTTATAAATTGGTAGGAGAAACACATACTTGAACATGCACATAGATATTTTGGAGATTATACACATAATTAACAGAATCGAGAGAAGGAGGCCTTAGACTGCCTGAGTTGGTGATGCCAACATGAAAGAGAAGGAAGAATCTGGAGAATCTGGTTGGGGGGGAAAGAGGTGGGGAGAAGGAGATGCTAAGAATTGGGGAGAGGTAACTGGTAGGTACAAGGAGAGGGACTTAGCAGTGAGCATTTAGGGGAAGGCCTGGGTAACTTGAGCTCAGACTCTTGTGGCATAAAAGATTTCATGAACTTTACACTAATAACTGCAGGGTATGAGTAAAGTCAATAAATAAGTTTAAGAATATGCAGTTTTGTTTATAGTTACAAAGGAAGTAGTCATTATCCTCAAGCCTTATAATTGCTTGTGTGATATAAGTTGTTTATTTGCCAACATGGAAAGAAAATTATAAAATTTTACTTGTATTCACAGATACATTGGAGTGTCCCAAAATGATGCAAGGCACAACATTACCTTTGACTATACACAAAAATATTTAAATACTATAAGATCTAGTGGAGTGAGGACTTTGTGTGCCTCACACATGTGGTTTTTTTTTTTCAGTTTGCATTGAACAAATGCATGAACTTAATATAAGAACATCCTTTCATGTTCTCCTCAAAGAGAGGTGACATGCCAGGGTACCTGTAGAAGTGGTCTTCATTCTGCAGGGAAGGTGCTCAGCATTGATAAAGCCCCACTGATGTGAGCTATTTCATACATATTTTTGGATGATAATCAGAATCAGCCCAAAGAGTTCTGTAGATTGTCTTCTCTGTTCCCAGTAACCTAAAAGAAAGTTGGGACTTGACTCTTGATTCTACAACATTCAATAGGAATAGGAGAGTATTCACTGGGGGTAAATAAGAAAACAAATTTAAAAATACAGGTAAGAAGGGCTCAAGTGGTGGATAGGTAGATATCTTTGTTACTGTTCTCTTCCCTCATTTCTCTTTTCCTTAGACAATGGATTGGTCATATTTTCAACTGCTGTCTCTACTGATGACTCTGGGCAGTATTGATTTGGCATTTCATACCCAGACACTGAACATGTTTGCCTCATCTCCAGGTTTGGGACTCTAAACCCAAACTCTGTCTCCCAGCCACATTCTTTTCCTTTTTCATTTCGGTGATAGCACCATTGTTGTGATCTCTCAGGTTCACTTGTCTCTCATATCCATATGTCCTTGTGTTTGAGTGGCCATAGCTGCTCTGCTTTGGACTGTGGGTGAATCAAAGGTATAGAAGAAATTCTGAACCAAGCGAGACCAAATCTATAAAAGCAAGTGTGGGGAAGAGAAGGAAATGAAGTGAGACTCCTGGGACTTTTAATTTTTTTTAGTTGTCAATGGATCTTTATTTTATTTATTTATATGTGGTGCTGGAGAGTCAAACCCAGAGCCTCACACATGCTAGGCAAGTGCTCTACCACTGAGTCACAACCCCAGCTCCTTATGGGACTTTTTGATGGAAGATACAGATGGGACTGACTTAATGGTACTGAGGTAGATCTCTTTCAGGGCAAGTGACACAGTGGGAAAAATCTCCACTCTCCTTGGCCTGAAAATGTATTTTGTACATACATTACCTGTTGACTTGCTTACTATTGGTACATCAACTTTCAATAAATAGAATTTTCCTTTCATTGTTTTGGAAAGCTTACTATTTTAAGGTAGCCTACTAAATTTGAGTTTTCCTATCACTGTATTTTTCCAATATGCTGGTGGGCTTATGTGAAAAACACATTGATTCTTAGCTCCCTGATTTCCAGGCTGTTTCAATGTAATTGTTGATTGATGAAATGAACTATCATGTGTCATGGACCATCATCCATCCACCTTGAGTATTGAAACAGAGATGGCATCACTATTTTAGATACTGAGGACATGAACCTGGCATTGGATAAGACATTGAACTAGCTCTCTAATGACCCCTTTAAAGATTAAGATTCACAAAATGAGTATTTAATGATTTATTTATTCTTTTATATATTGTGCTGGTAAAGTGCACACATTAATTTTGACTTTCTCTTGGCACTTTGAAAAGGAACAAGATGAAACACTTAAAAACAGCATTTCAGGGTAGCACCATTAGCTGAATATTCATGGATTACACTGTGATTGTATAATTAATTTTTTTAATTAATTTTTTAATTAATTTTAATTAATTTTTTTTTGCCTCAATTTTTGGTGGGATGGAACTCAATGTTAGGGGATACACCTGGAAAGTGCTGGGTTTGGCATTACCATGGAACTAAGGGGATCATTCCCCAAAGCCTGGTAGCCTATGTCTATAAAGTTAAGTACATACAGGGGCTCAGGTAATCTTTCCATAAGAGAAGTATTTAGAAAGGAATAGAATGGAATACTTTGTCCTTCTTTGAATGGAAGCTATGTGAGACAAAGGAGGAAAGAGTATCATTTTGAGGTGCTTGATCTACACTTAAAGTTTCAGAGCCAAGCACACTTTAAAATGATGTCTTGAATTTTCCAGTCAATGTCCACTTTTCTCATTCTGATGTTTTTCGAGGCCTGCCTTCTACCTCAGAGAGGAAGCTGAGGTTATTGAATGGAGCTTGAAAATGCAATTCCTTTAGATACTTTGGCAGTATCCCATCCTCATCTTGTCACAAAGTACATGGTAAACATCCATAGCTTACACAATGGAAGAGTTTCTTTGTAGCAGATCCACCATAGGGATATATCTCCATACACACAGCAAATGCAGAGCTGACTTCAGAGTTCACTTGGGTGTGTGAGCGTTGCTGGAGAGTTTCCTTCTCCAGGAAGCTTCTGATTTCTTTTTCTAACCCTTTTGTATAGGTAGTCCTTGGCATTTTTTGTTTTCATGAAGTACTTTTGAAGAGTTAATGAATGGAGAAGGATGATGGAAGAAAAAAATCACTATTTTATACCAAACATAGTAATCAATAAGTGATTCAGGCAAGAGTGTTCTGTTGATGTAAAATCAGTAAGTGAAAGATTGTTGGGGAAACAGACTGTCCTCAAAGGGTGACCAGTGGCATGCTTCATTGCAAAGAGAAGAGATATCTTGACAATGGAGAATACTTTAGATAAACAATGAGAATTAAACAATTGAACATCATGAGACCCGAAGCAAACTGATGTCAATGTACCCTCTGGTTCATTCCCTCCACATCATTGAAGCAACATCCCTGCACACAATTCTCAACCTGAATTGAATAGGAGGAAATAATCCAAAAAACCCTCAAATGAACACTTGTAAGAAGTGCAGGTCCTTATAGACCAGAAAGTCTGGGGGTAATATTTTTTGTTTAAAGGAGACTAGAGAGATGTGACATCTAAATGTTGCCTGTGATCCTAGATTGCATCTTAGATGGTGGAAACAACTATTAAGGGCATGTATTGGCTCATTTGGGGAAAATTTGAAAACAGGCTGTATGTTAGACAATTACATTGAATCAGTAAAAATATTTCCTAAGTGTGATAATTGTGCTATATAAGAAAAAGTCTTTGTTCATGGAATATCCATAGTGAATTATTTACAACTAAATTGACATGATTCTTGTTGCTAACTTCCAGATGGTTCATATATGAATAATGTAAAATGTATTTTAATGATGGTATTTATTATTGTATAATTAATAAAAAATATATTCACAATATTTCAAAGGTAGCATATTAAGTATATTGCATGTACTTGCATCATATATGCATGCATACACATGCTCCAGTGCATGCATAATGTAGGTGTGGCAATGTTGACTGGTGAATCCAGATGGAGGGTATCTTTTTCTTTTTTCTTTTTGTTTTTTCCTCTTTTTTTTTTTTTTTTCAGGGCCGAGGACCCAACTCAGGGCCATGTGCAGGCTAGGCAAGCACTCTGCCACTGAGATAAGTCCCCAAACCCTGGAGGGCATCTTTGTTGTATAATTTTGAAACATTTCTAAAGTTTTAAAACATTTCAAGCTCAAAGGTTTGAAAAAAACTTTGGAATTATGGAGGAGACAGTGGACAATATTTTGAGCTGTGAGATTCAGGTTCATGAGAAAATAGCACTTTATTGCTGTCTGAATAAAGCAAAGTTAAATGATGAAGACTCTTAAAATTAAGAGTCTTTGAAGTGAGATTATTGAGATAGTCCAGAATTAACTATTTTTTGAGTGTAGAAAAATAGCTGCCGGGCATCTTATTCTTTTTCTTCTTTTGTGTTCACAATATTAACTCTTGTGCATATCTAGTCCACAGAATTGTTTTAAGAATGAATGTGATAATGTATGTGAAAATACTTTTTTAAGCTGGCAAAATAACTTCTCTAAGCCTCTTTGTGTTTAGGATGTAACTGGTGCTGAATTACAATACCCAAAGTTGCATTTTATCTCTATATGGAATGTACATGCTTAGGACAAGCTTAATTAGTGGGTTTGTTAAGAATCATTTCATACTTATGTGATTTAGAAAAACAAAGCTGCCTTCATTTATATGAAATTAATATAGTTTTCCCAATTACTCCAGAATAGTGTCTAAACACATATAACAAATATCTTTTTTAGTAAGAAAACAAAACGTCACTGACTTTTTATGCTCATTTAACCAGTTGCGTTTATGGAAAATCTTTCCCTAGAGGCTGGAAAAAGAGCAAACAAGTATTTCAACATAAGTAAATAGAACATTAAATAGAGAAAAGCTTGGAGTTGCTTGCTGTGCTCTCATCATCTGATAATTTCTTTTTAGGCTTTTCAGTATGTGTTCAGAACTTTATTATTACACTAAATACGAACTGGAGTCAATGTATGTGGAATACTTGGCACAGATAAGCAGAGAGAACATTTTACCCTTCCCAGGAAGGCAGACTGGAGTATCTATAAAATGGTGATGATATTATTCTGATGGGAAGAAAACAAGATAGAAAGCATTAGGGGGGCAACTAACATAATCCATCATCTGGAAGCAACTTTCCTTCATTTTCTGAATTCGATGGAATTCTTCAGCTGGTATAGGCAATTTGGGGTGTGGCCTGTGTGGGCACTATTTTCATTGCTAATAGCTTTGGGGACTCCAGATCAATAAGACAAACATTAGGTTGCTGTCCTTTTCACTTGGCATAGAGGAGATTATCTTTATGAAAAAAATATATATTTAAATATATTAAGTATTTTTAGAAAGTAGAAAAGCAGCTGTTGGGCATCTTATTCTTTTTCTTCTTCTGTTGTTACAATATTAACACTCTTCTCTTGTGCGTCCATAGCCCACAGGATTGTTTTAGGAATGAACAAGATAATATATGTGAAAATACTTTTGTAAACTGTAAAAATAACATCTCTCAGCCTCTATATGTTTAGGATGTAACTGGTGCTGAATTATAATATCCAAAGTTGTATTTTATCTCTATATGGAAGGTACAGGTGTTAGAAAAGGTCAATTTATGTATATATATATATTTTTTTCGTACAAAGGATTGAACCCAGGAACACTTAACCACTAAGCCACATCTCCAGTCTAACAGATGATGATAACTTGGAACTGGAGATGAAGAGTGAATAAGAAATTGGTGCTCACTTAGATAATCAGCTAAAAGAAGCTTTGAAGGAACTGTTTTATGCTGCTGAGTTAAATGCCTCTTTAGAAACCTTAGAAGGAGAAAGAAGTCAAATTTGTACTTTAGTATCTGAAGTAGATAAAACAAGATCTTATAGAACATATTAAAAATCTTCAGACTGAACAAGAATCTTTGCAGTCAGAAAATACACAGTTTGAAAACCAGAATCAGAAGCTTCAACAGAAATTTAAAGTAAAGATGGAACAGTATCAAGAAAATGCAATGAAACTCCACAGGAAATTAAGAGTACAGGGAAAGTGCTGGTTAGAGGAAGAGGAGAGGTTTTCTGAAGTTGATAAAAAGATCAGCCATGCAACTGAAGAGCTGGAGACCTGTAGAATGTGAGCCAAAGATCTTGAGGAAGAATTGGATGCAACCACTCATTATTATCAGTGGCAGAGTATTTTCTAAGAGAAAAAAGCACATGATGATGCCTTGGCAGCTTGGAGTGCTGAAAAAAAACCTCAAGTATTTAAAGATAGTAAATGCTCACAACAGACAAAAATCAACTGAAATGGAGCTTAAATTTAAACTTTTAGAAGAAGATCCTTATGCACTTGATGTTTCGAATCCAGCATGTGCCAGAGGGCAGTCCCCATATGTTCCATCACCATTGAGTGGACCTTCCTGTGAAATGAGAGCTTTTCCTTTGGAAAAGAAGGGTCCACCCAGATTGTCACCTTTACATCCAGGGGAAGGAGGAAGTGGCTCAGGAGGCCCAGAGGATCCTCTGGACCATCAGATTAGCAAATAAAGAAGAGAATCAAGCTATGATATGGGTAACTGATCCTCATAGAGCACCTGCTGACACTGGGCCCCTGTCATCACCATGGGAACCAGAAGGTAAGAGGATAATCCCTCCACCAGGCTGACCATATTCTGATCCACCTTCTCTTCTACAAAGGCAAGACAGATATTATTCTAATTATGGTAGACCATCAGAAACAGGAGAAACACCTCTTATCCAATGCAAAGTGTCTATTCACTGAGGCATTTTTCCTTTTTATCTTCTGCCAAGAGCTAAACTTCCCCCCCGTACCCCCACATTCTGAAAGGAGAAGCGAGTTCCCTTCAGGCTTGATTCCACCTTCAAATGAGCCTGCTATTGAACATCCAGAACCACACCATGAATCCTGACAATAATTTTTATCTCTCTTCAAAATATGACTTATCTCTCATTTTTAGTTTCAGTAACTGTTTTTAGTTATTATATTTTTGCTCCAACCAAAGCTTAATTAAGTTAAAATTCTGAGAATAATATTGTATGACTAAAGATGATTTCAATATGAATCTTATGAGTAAATATTTCCATTTTGTTTTAAAGTATAACTTTTAATTTTATTAATCCACTATTACTTAAACAACAATGGGAGTTTTATATACATAATCTTGCAGCTGGGGATATTTTATACTCCAAAGACTGCTTTATGCCAAGAAATATATTTTCCATGATTATAGCAAATGTGAAAATACCTTTTTGCTTTATGAAATATTTTAATTGTTTTAAAGTCTGGCTTGGCATTGGTGATACTAATAAAATCAATTTTTTTTCCATTATAAAAGGAGCATAATTAAGAGTAAATAAGAAAACATTAGTGAACATGTCATTTAACAGGAAATTTCAAAAACAAAAAAAATTTTTCAGTTCTCAGAAAATTTTTAGGAATTGGAAGCCACAATTTAAGCTCCCTCTATCCCCATTTTCCCTTATATCATCTTTATTTTGTGCCCATTTTCTTAAAATTAAGATTTGCATTTTGTTGTGGTTCAGTGATATGGGGAATGATCTAGTCTTTGTTTTGCTCTTAGGGAGACTTTAGCTATATATACAATATTTTAATTTTTAAGAGTTTTTAAAATGTTACTTGAAAAAAAAGTCAAAGCACTTCAATAAGTTTTGAGGTATGGACTGATAAAAAACAACCAAGGTGAGAGGGAATTAAGTACAGTTCAGCAGAACCAGGTATAATATTCATGCACATGGATTCATAAGTAAGAGGAAAAAGAAACTTAAAAATTCAAGATCACACATTGCAGTGTTATGGGGCACAACTTAAGAACAAACCCATTCCCACTGAGAAGTCCAAATTTGAGAGTCTTTATTAAGCTGGCCACTGACTGTCTCACACAATGCCCCCCAAAATGGCTACTGGGAGAGCCCTGACCACCAGGTTGTAGGGGGTCTTATAACAAAAAATCACATCAATCATAAGTGTGTGTTGCTATGATTCAAAATTACAAATAACATCATGAGATTATCAACAGAGGAGGAAGTGGGTCAAAATGACCCTTACCTAGGTACAAACTAAAGAACGGTTAGTAATAGTTACACAATTACTGTTTACTTGGTACACTGGTTAGGAGCAATAGAGATCAAAAGAGAGCAATTTTTCATTACATAAGAATTGTTACTTTGTATTGCTCAACATGTCACACTAAGTAACTGAGGATGGGTACAGAGGTGGGGTGTTCCCATGGGAGAAGCTTGTTTCCTACATAACATGGAGTCTCAGAGCAAAGTGGAGTCTATTTAGTCATTTCCCTTAAAGTCTGGCCTATAACATTCTCATGGAGTCAGACCTATCAGCCCATCACATTCCCCACTGGTTTTTTGTACATAATCAGATCATTGATTTATTAGTAGTGCACAGGTGATTGTAGTGAGTGTGCAACACCATTAGCTTAACAGACTGGATTATGTCTCTAACATATTTAGTTGAACAGTTTGTCATGCATGATCTGATTAAAAGTCCCAACATAACTAGGGTGAGAGGTCTCATCATTGTGGTTATTAGAGTAGTTAACTAGGGGGACCAAGAGAACAGATTTTGGTACCAATTTTTCTCAGGTTTTCAGCTTTTTTTTCACTTTTTTGAGCCTTTTTTTAAATCAAAGATAAACTATGATGAATGACACCTGAGTGGTTAGTATAGAAACAATAGGTCTCCCCTAAGGCCATATATAATTTTTTTATTTTAAAAACATCAAATTTAACCCTCTTTTGTTTTGTAAAAACTACCTCAGCAGGTGAATCAAGGGAATTTTTAAGTGGCTTACAGGTTTTTTTTTAAATTTACTTTCATTCATATCTATTTTTCTGCTTAAGGTTTTGAAATTTTGGATTCCTGTAATGAGTGTAATGATCCTTAGAGCTGTGGAGCCTGCTATATTTATTTCCACTAGGGGGGAACTAAGACAGGGGCCACTCATTTAGATCAATGCATGAGTCCCATATGTTCCCTTTTCCCCTCCCCATCATAATTGTACACCTGGGGAAAGATGTGAACACAGAATTTATCCCATTTGGGAATCTTGAAAAGTTGAAGGGCTAAGCATGGAGTTATTCCTCATATAGTCCAAGCAAGAGAAAAACCCTGATTAACAGTTTTTATGTCTTATCTTTAGATGGTCATTGGGGTCTCTGAGGGCTGTCTACTTTTCTGTTGTCTTGACTCACATGTGATAAGTCCATGTTGTGAGTCAGATTCCTTCCATTTCAGCAGGGTGTTAGTCCTTCTTGGAACTCTTTGATATAGACATAGTCTTCTGACTGAAATGGGTGTTGGAAATCAGTGGTCTCTTGGGGCTGGTTCTCTCATAAGTTGAACCTATTAGAGAGACTTAACAACAGATTAGAACAGGAGCAGGTTCTTGGTAAGGGTGGAGGAAGGGCTCGGGAAGGATTAACATTTTAATCTCTCAGAAGTCATTTGTCTCCAACTTTCTGCACCCAAACTGGCCCTTATTTGTGTGATTTAACCCCATTTACCGATCTATATTGACTGTCTTTTAAAATTTTTATTGTTAACTCTCTAGTTTTTGGAACTTCTTGTTGCTGTAAGGAAAAAGGGTGATGACCCTTATCTCCTGGCTATTTGTCTCTCCATTTCACCAACCCTGACTCCTAAATGGCAAGGCACATGGAAGCCATATGCATGCTCAGGTACTATGACATGACAGAGGAGTCATGGTTTCTGTCCTGCACCCAAGGAGCCCATGTCCTGGTTGCAGGTAAAAGGTGCATAGCCTGAACACACCTGTTCATGTCTCCTACATTTCAGTGTGTTCTGTTAAGTCTAGAAGAGGCTGCTGGGAACAGGGACAAAGAAACATGGACTGGACCTCACCTCCACAGCTTGGTAGGGGTCAAGAGGTGGAGAGGAGGGAGGACCTTCTAGACTGAGGAGCTCATGTGGGCAAGGACTGGACACCAAGCCTATTCCTGTGGGAGCAGAGGGGCCTCTCTGTTTGGAGTGGTAGGTTGACTCTTCATGGAATGTGAGGCTCAGGCAGAGGATAATGCTGAAGGTGTTTGTAGCAGAAGCCTCTGGCCAGAAATTTCCTGATCCAGATGAAAGACCTGTGACCAGTTGTGGCTTGGCTGCTGGCACTCCACACTGTGCTTCCTCAACAATGGCCTGCCTTTCTATCTAGCACAAGGGGGAGAGGGACAAAGCCTACACTTTTCAGGGCCCTGTGCAACTCTGCTCCCCGTGGGTGGGCAGAGGTTTCATGAGACCTCACACAGCCACCTCGCTTCAGGGACAGCTAGCATGCGTCCTTTTCTGTCATGTAATTCTTCCTGGATGGAATGCAGATGTGATGCCCAGAGCTGGCACAACTATGTGAGGACAGGAGGTAAACAGGTGCTTGGAGCCACACACAGGGAATGGCAAGGTAGAAGGGACCTGGCTTGCTGAAGGATCCAGGGCCAAGGTACCATTGCAGCCCCAAGCTAGTTTGGCTTATAAATATGAGAAATAAACTTCTCTCTTTAACCTTCTGGGTTCTGTGTTTCTTTGACTCACAGCCTAATTTTAATTCACACAACAGAGTCTATAGGGAGCTCTCTGTGCTCACATGGGCCATCATGCTCCTCGCAAAAGGTCAGGTGACGTGTTCAAGGCAAGGGGAGTCAACCAGGTCAGGAGGCTGGAGGGGACTTTAGAATGTGCAGATGATCTGAAATACTTGCACTTCAAACTGCGTCCCCTTTCCCTAAAAGAAAGGCCAATCAGGCAGATGTTGAGGGCTGTCTTGGGCAAGATGGTGCCTGGCACTGAGCAAAAGGGCACTGGCTACCAAAATAAGGAAGTACCCAAAAAGGCTGCTTGCTTACTAGTTCCTTGGAGACTTATGACATGTTAACGCCAAGCTCAAGGATTGGCTATCTAATATCATGCCGAGTGTGGACAGCTCATGATTCATATAGTGCTATGCTGACATTCCTCTGCATGCTGTCCTGCATGAGAGAAAGCTTTGCTATAATTGGCTGATAAGCTAGGAGCCTGGGGGAGGAGAGAGGGAGAGAGAGGGAGAAGGAAGATAGTAGCAGAACAAAGGAGGCAGAAAAACAGGGAGGATGCAATAAATCTTGTCAACTAAAGATTGGTGGTGTCTCCTTTCTCCGCACTGGTTCTGCTGGATGGAACAAGTGGTGGCCCATAGGGGGAACTTCTTTCTCCTTCTGTGTCCTCCCACATAAGTAACTTAAGGTAAGCTATAGAAAAACTAAGTAACTTAAGGTAAGCTATAGGAAAACTGTAGGATAACCCCGGTGAAGGGAGTCTACATAACCCCGGTAAAGGGAGGCCACATAACCCTGGCAAAGGGAGGTCTCATAACTCCAGGATGGGGTCACAAGTGTCAAGAAATCAAATGATAGTAATCATACAAGATGTACTTAAGGCTAATGGAACTGCTGTAAAACGATCTACTGTGACAGCATATGTAACCACACTGGCCAAGGTTAGTCCTTGGTTTTTGGAAAAGGGAGTCCTAAATATTCTACAATGGGAACATCATAAAGAGGATCTTATCAAAGCAGAAAAGCAATCCCCATTACCTAGAGGTACTTTTCCCATGTGGCAGCTCATCAAGGAATATCTAACATCTGAGAAAGGCAGAGTAAAAACTTTAGTAGAAGGAAATATGTGTCTGGAAGAGATAAAGGAACAACTAAGTGTAACTTCTCATAAAGAGGAAGAAGAGGAGGAGGGGCTTACCAGGGAGGAATTAGAAAGAGCATCAGGGACACGGTCACCCCCAACAGTTATGTCAGGAAGGAATACCAATCCCTTCCTGGAGGCAGCAGCTCTCCCCCAAGCAACCTGCCCCCTATATCCCCCAAAATACCCCTGGGAGGAGTTAGCTCATGCTATAAATCAGATGCGTTTTTCACCGTGAGGAGAAGAAACCCCCATTAAAGAAACCTCAGCAGTCCCACAATTGTTTCCTGTGCTAGAGGACCAAAATAGACAAAGATTCCACCAACCTCTGGATCTCAAAACATTAAAAACTTTTAAGGAAAGCAATGGCTATGTACGGTCCTCAAGCTCCATTTACTATTAGTATGTTGGAATCAGTAGTGGGGCTAAATCTAGTGCTGGAAGATTGGAAAAGACTATGTAAAGCTGTGCTGTCAGGGGGGCAGTACCTAGTGTGGAAAACTGCATGGCAGGAAGCCTCATTAGAAACAGCATGCTGTAACGCTGCTGCAGGCTTTCCCCAAAGAAATGTAGAAATGCTAACAGGAGAAGGAAACTATGAAGGTATTCAGCAGCAGATTATTTACAATCCTGGTGTGTACGCAAAAATTGCTGCTGCTGCCATTAAAGCTTGAAAATTAATTCAAGGGACAGGAGATTTACAGGGACAGTTGTCCAAGGTGATTTAGGGAAGTAACAAACCATTTGTAGATTTTGTTGATACATCAATCCAAACTGCTACTAGAGTATTTGGGGATTCAGAACAAGCAAAGCTTTTAATAAAACAATTAGCTTATGAGCAAGCAAATAAATGGTGTAAAGAAGCTATAAGACCATGAAAAAATAAAGATTTAAGTACCTATATAAAGGTCTGCAGGGATATCAATGATGCAGTCATAACACGGCAAGTAATAGCTACTGCTCTTCATGGGCCAAATCAGGGGCCATTAGGAGCTAAAAGAAAAGCATGCTTTAAGTGTGGGCAAGAAGGGCACTTCAGAAAAGACTGCCCTGAAGGACCCACAGGACTAAAGCCCAGGGAATGGCAAATAGTCCCACTATGTGTCAAATATATGATGGCCAGGCTATATCACAGATTAGACAAAATTATAAAAAACTTTATTGTCTCCATTATATGGATGATATTCTTTTGGCTCATAGGGAACAGGAGACTTTATTAGGCATATTTGACAATATTATTGAGACCCTAGGAAAATAGGGATTACATGTGGCCCCAGAAAAGGTGCAAACTCGCAGCCCTATTACCTTTCTAGGACATCAAATATTAGATACCTGTGTTAGGCAACAAAAAATTCAATTAGCCACGAAAAAGCTTAAGACTCTAAATGATTTCCAAAAATTATTAGGTGATATAAATTGGATAAGGCCAAATTTGGGCATCACCACTGGTCAACTTAAGCCTGTGTTTGATAGTCTCCAAGGAGATTCAGACACTACATCCCCCAGAAATTTAACTCCTGAAGGTAGAAAAGCCTTAAAGTTAGTAGAACAAGCTTTAGAAAATGCTCATAGTAATAGAGTTGATCTATCCTTGCCTTTGGCCTCATAGTGTTAGATTCTGAACATACTCCCACAGGTCTATTGTGACAAACTGGACCCCTAATATGGATCCATTTGCCACTGTCCCCCAAAAATGTTGTTTCCCTGTATTCTGTGATGGTAGCAAATCTAGTTACATTAGGACTTAAGACAGCCCTTCGAGTTTTTGGAGTTCATCCTCAGACAGTTATTGTCCCATACATGGCAAAACAGATTGAAATACTAGTTAACAATAATGAAGATTGGGCAATTGTCTATTGTTCCACCAGGGCCACATTTGATAATCGCTTGCCAAGTTCACCTATTGTCAGCTTCTTCAAAAGACATCCTGTTATTTTCCCTCAGGTTGTTAAGGCTCAACCTATTCCAGCAGCAAAAACAACCTTTACAGATGGCGCCTCCTCCAGTACAGCTACAGTAGTTTCTGATAAAGTACAGACTATTATTACTTCTCATAAGTCTGCTCAAAAAACTGAACTAGAAGCAATAATATCTGCCTTACAAACATATCCTGAGGAACCTTTAAATATTTATACTGACAGTCTCTATATTGCCCAGTTTGTGCCACGGCTTGAGACAGCTGGACCCATTAGTCCTCATTCTACCTTACAGCAATGCTTTTATCAAGTACAAACTCTTCTGTGAGCTCGCAAAGAACCTTTATATACAGGCCATATCAGAGAACATTCAGGTTTACCTGGGCCTTTAGCTCAAGGAAATTCTACTGCAGACTCAGCTACTCGAGATCTTCATGTATTTAATATTGTAGAAGAAGAAATTAATTTCCATAAAGATTTTCATGTCAATGCTACTACTCTCAAAATAAAATATAACATTACAAAAGAACAAGCCAGAAATATAGTAAAACAGTGTGCTTCCTGTGTGCCTCATTTATCTGTTCCTCATTTTGGAGTCAATCCTAGAGGACTCCTTCCAAATCTTCTATGGCAGATGGATGTCACCCATATCCCTGAATTTGGTACTTTAAGATTTATACATGTAACTGTAGATACCTACTCAGGATATATATTTGCTACCGTCCATACAGGGGAAAAGACTAAAGATGTAATCAGTTATTGCTTTCAAACCTTTGCTACTATGGGAAGTCCAATATCATTTAAAACACATAATGGGCCTGCATATACTTCTTCATTTCAACAGTTTTGCTCAAAGTTTAATATCTATCATTCTACAGGATTGCCCTACAATCCGCAAGGACATGGAAAGGGCTAATCAAACTTTAAAAGTCTGCTTAACTAAACAAAAAGGGGGAATGGGGCATTAGCCCCCCCCCAAGAATAGACTTGGCCTTGCTTTATTCACCCTCAATTTTTTAACTTTGGATGCTATGGGCTGTACTGCAGCTGATAGACATTTTAGTGGAAAGTCTGGTGGTCATCCACAAGCAATGTGGAAAGACATCTTGACTGGGTCCTGGAAAGGACCTGACCCAGTATTAATCTGGGGGAGAGGATCTGTTTGTGTTTTTCCTCAGGACCATCAACAACCTATCTGGGTTCCAGAGTGCTTGGTAAGAACTATCCATAAGAAAGAAAATGGCACCGAAACACAAAATGATGGTGATGGTGGTAAGCCTATTGCTGTTAGCTCTTTCTAAAACTTTTGAGGATATATCACTCATGGCACACAAGTTTTCCCTCAATTATTTCCTAGTACAGAACTTCTAGGTATCCCTTACCTACCAAGTGGTTCCACTGTAAGCCACTTATTACTAGTCTAAACTTCAGGTTAAGAGGTAGTCTTTGCTTCCTCTGGTTAGCCACCTCAGAAACTGCCATGATACAGGGAGGCAATCTCTCTCTCATTCAATAAAGGTACAGTCAAAAGCAAGCCTATATAGAGGGGAGTAGTACACCTGTTTATAGTTATACAGGGTGCAAGGCCAATTTCACTTCCTTTAATCAATCTTTCCCCCCTACTCCTGTATGTGGACATGTTGACTGTTACCACACAGATGGGCTGTCTAGTACATGCCCAAGCATTATGTGTTACCACTATACCCTATTCTAATACTACTGCTGATGCAAATCTGTCCAAAAAGCTTGGAAGTGTGCTTAATGGGACATGGACTAAAGAGTTTACTAATTTGACTACCCTATGAAGAAATTCTATATTTGTGGTAAATAGTACACAGGTCAAGGTCCCAGGTATGCCAGAAGCCATTAGTTTCTTACAGTCAGCGTTACAATTTGGTAAACAATGGATGGGAAATTTTGCTATGATGGGGTTGTTGTTCTTGCTGTTATTGCTGCTCAGATATCTGTTGTCTCTAAGGAGTCATCAAAGACAGCAAGCCTTAGTGGTACTGCAAGCCCTTATGGCCATGGACTAAGGCCCTGATCTGCAGATTTGGCTCTCCCAATTACAGGGCTGGTAGTCAAAGATGGGTAAGCACAGGGTGGACTTTATACCAACCTAAGACAGGGATCAAAGCATGCCAACAGCTCTTTGACTCCCAATGACGGGTAAGGATCAAGTCTGACTCTGGCACCTAGGACAGACACAGTCATTGTCCTTTTCTTTTAATAACAAAAAGGGGGAGCCTGTTGAGGGCCATCTTGGACAAGATGGCACCTGGCAGTTAGCCAAAGGGCACTGGCTACCAAAATAAGGAAGTACCCAAAAAGGCTGCTTGCTTACTAGTTCCTTGGAGACTTATGACATGTTAACGCCAAGCTCAAGGATTGGCTATCTAATATCATGCTGAGCGTGGACAGCTCGTGATTCATATAGTGCTATGCTGACATTCCTCTGCATGCTCTCCTGCGTGAGAGAAAGCTTTGCTATAATTAGCTGATAAGCTAGGAGCCTGGGGGAGGAGAGAGGGAGAGAGAGGGAGAAGGAAGATAGTAGCAGAACAGAGGAGGCAGAAAAACAGGGAGGATGCAATAAATCTCATCAACTAAAGATTGGTGGTGTCTCCTTTCTCCGTGCCAGTTCCGCTGGATGGAACAGGCAGATGGTTTTTCTGCCCCATCTCAGCAAACTTCTTTAACTGTGTATCTGTCAACAGCAGCCCACCTGGAAGTTTACCAGATTCCTCCTGAAGGAGAAGGAGCAGGCAGTTCCATTTACTCTCCCTGTGGGAAAAGGAACATGTGTGCTAGATGGGTCTGTGGGGTCTTCAGGTCACTCGGCCTTGACTGCAGCTCCTGGGCTGGTGGTTCATGCATGGAAGGCCCCTGAGGCAGAAATGCAGCTTATGGGAGCGTTCTCTTTGAGAGACTGCATTAGGGATCCCAACCGGTCCACAGAGCCAAGCTGCATCTTGTACATTCACCAACAAATGTGATTTTTAAAGAAACAATCTCAGTTTGTACAATTCTAATGTAATATTTGCCAGTTAACTCCAATCTGGGGAAATGACACTATGTATTTCCACTAAAACTCCAGTAATTGAATAGCTATTAGGCATAACATAAAATACTGAGCAGTCCTGCAATGAATCCACACTTACTCATTCATCCATCCAATGTTCAGGAAAGATTCCTGGGGGCTGTCTTTGCCATCACTGGGTGTGGGGGGTAGTGAGTATGGAAACTCAGCTTTGGAGTGTCTGTATCCCTTTCCCTCCAGGCCAGGCTTGGTGGTGGTGGGGTGGCTGGGGGTGGGGGAGGGGTCAGAGAGTGCTGTATGAAGTTGGTCACAGTCACCACCAAGGTCTTCACATGCAGTGGCCAACTTCGCCACCCACGTGGGCACACCTTAATGACTTGCAAGGGTCTTCTGGAAGCCTTGCCAGGCTTCTGACCCTCTCTCCTCCTTGTGGGGCCACAGTTCCTTCCCAATCTGGGAGAAAGCTCTCCTTCCTCCTATGACTGACCAAGATGTATCTTTATCCCTGAGTTCTTGCTTCTGACCTTGTTCAGTTCTGCAGTTGGGTAAAAGGATGTTTTAGAGGTGTTGTTCCCTGCCACCCCAGGTTCTGGAAGTCATCAACCTCACAGAATGTCTTTCTAGTTATTTAAAACAGACCTTCAGGACAGAACTGAACTGGCTTTTCACAGAGGCATGTACAGGTTCCAAAGATGCTCAGGGTGGAGGGCCAGCAGTGGAGGTGATACACAACCTGGGCTCTGAAAGATGGGAATGCCAAGAATTCAGGCCAGGGGACTACTCAGAAAGGGGGGGAGTGATCAGGGCTTGAGCTAAATAAACTGTACAGGGGACACAGCCACTAAGGCCAGAACCCTGTGGCATGAGAAAGGACTGGGAGAGGGAAGGCTGAGGTCATGTGACTAGGACTGGCTTGCTGGGTAGGGCCACTCCCTCCCTAACAAATGGGGCTTTTTGCCTAGGGGGCCCAGCTGCCACTCAAGTCACATACATTCACAACCATCTTCCGAGGCAGGCTCCATCCTGGGGTGCAGGACAGATGGGGCTTCTGTCCTCTGCTGGGTGACTGTGGGCAGATGAGGCCTGCTAGTAATGTTTACAGTGAGTTCATGGAACAAGTGTGTGAGAAACTCCCCACTGAAAAGAAAAGGAAATGCAAGACAAAGTCAATCTGGTGAATCACAGAGACCTAACACATCCCTACAAGCCAGGCCTCTGGAGTCAGCCAACTGTCACGCCTGACCCACGAGACCCAGAGTCAGACATTGAACAAACTCACATGGCTTTGGTCCTTTTTCTCTCAGGACCTCAAGCTAGGAAACCAGGCAGAAGAGCACAAGAGTGGACTCAGACACCCCTGGTTAGGACTCTGCACTTTGGACCACACCTTCTTCTGGGGGTCACTCCCTATAGCACGTGGGTAACCACCACTTTTGATAGAGGGTACAAGAAGCAGAAGTGCAGACTTGACAGCTGCCTGGAATGTGGTGGTGATGGCCAGGTCTGCACCTGTGAGGTCGTGACCTGGTGCTGGCACTGGAGCTGGGTGAAGAACACCAGTGCTAGGAGTCCCAGGGCCACCACTGCACAGGACCCTTGGGTTGATGGGCTGAGAAAACAGAGGGAAGCAGAATCTATCCTCAAGATGGAGAGACAGGGAACAAGGAGGAAGTCCTGCCACATCCTGCCCTCCTTTTTTCCAGAAGGTTGACCTTTGACAAATAAGGCACAGGATGTAGTTTCACCCCACTGGACTTTACCCCAAGCTAGTCACACTGGGCCAGCTGCAGTGGGTGAATGCCAGTGTCAGCAGCTCCCCAGAGGGTGTTCTCTTGAGGCAGAGGACTTCTCTGTGCCAGCCATTGCCCAATGTCTGCCACAAGAGCTCTGTCCTGCTAGAGAGGAGGGGTCTTCCTGGGGAGGCACTGTCAGGGAGTGAAGGTCTACTAGAGGCAGGGTATGGAGGAGAGGAGAAAGACTGGATTGTGATTGACCTTCCTAAAGGGTGGAACATTCCATCAACAAGCCCTTTGACCTCAGCTCTTGCCTGATGGCCAGCCTGAGGTTGCTGGGCAATTGCCCTTCATGTGGGAAGCTCTGGCCGACATTATCAGGAGAAGGACAGGTTGGCTCTGAGGGACCTTATGGGGATTACCACACTCTGCAAAGGCCAGGAGAGACCACTGGCTTGGAGCACACAAGGGGCTCTGGTTAAGGGAGAGACTGGGCAGGGCAGAGGGATGACTCAAGTGGGTTGTTGATAACCGAGCTTCAGATGAGGGGGTTTAAATCTGTGCTTTCCAAGAAGATAGCCTCAACCACCAATGCAATTTATAATTTTCTAGTAGCCATGTTATAAAAGGAATGGTTTTATATTTATTTCAATAATATATTTCATCAAACTCAATGCTATTATCCAAAATACTTTTTAACATGTTTCTTTAACCACATTTTAAGCACCCAAGAGCCACTTGCAGGGAGTGGCTACCATGTTGGACAGCACACATTCTGACAACTTGGGTCAAAATGAATTTTCAACAGTGGGTCAGTGAAAAAATTAAGTAGGTAGTTTTAGTTTGAAATACATAGACAAGAGGTTCAATTGCCATTTAAGCTCACTAGCACCTGCCTGACTTTTGCTGGCTACACACATCACAAGTTTAATTCTCTAACATTCTAGAAGCCTTCCTGTCTCTTCTTCTCTCTACTTCCTTTTACTCTAGTGACAGCAAGCAAGTGCTAAAAGAAAGAGAAACAAATTGGTCCTGTGTGCACATAATTATTACAGAGGACTTCTGGTGTCAGTGTTGGGTCTGGACACATCTGGCCACCAGCCTGTGTAGATTTAATGTCTGCATTGTATTGCATGGGTAGCTCTTACCCATTTTTGTATTAACTAGACAATTGCTCTTTGGCTTATTCATGCCCCAGGATCAGGGTTAAATTTGGAAAGCAGCTTGATATTCTGTATGAGCTAACCCTGAATGCCCTTGACTGTGGAGGGCAGACTATGGGAAAACAGGAAGATGACTAGTTATTTCCTACAAGGTCATCCTGCTGCCTCCTCCTCCCTCCAGTACCTAGCACAGTGCCTGCTATGTAGCCAATCTTTGGAAAATAGTTGCTTAGTTAAACTAAATGTTCTTAGCACATTTTTTCCAATATAGAGGAAAAAACAAATACATCCACTCAGATGAAGAGCCAGCAGGGTAGTCTGGTTCATCCCTGGAAAAGATGACTATCCTGGGATTAGCTGTCCATTTATTCCTTCAACACACATTCCCTGAGCACAAAAAATATGCCCGGCATTGCCCTCTGTGACAGGTAGTGGTGAGTGAGACAAGTTCCTGCCCTCATCATGACAGAAGTAGATACAGAAAACTATGAGTGCTGCATTACACATGTCAAAAGAGAAATTTCAAGCAAGCAGCATGATAATACAAGGGAGGCAAACTCAAATCTCTTAGGGAAGTCAGGGCATGCTTTGCAGAACACATTGCTGTGTTTTGAGAGGAACAAGGGAGCTGGCCAGGAGATGAGGAGAAGGGCAGGCTAGAAGTGACACAGGCACCATGTGATAGACCAGGGAGTGATGTGGTGAGGCCAGTGGCTCTTAAACCTTTTTTACACACTTAAGACTTATATAGCTGATACACAAATTCAGTGAAGTTTGCAGGATACAAGATCAATATGTGAAAATTAATAGCTCTTCTATATTCCAATAATGAATACACTGAGAAAGGAATTAAGAACATCATCCCATTACAATAACCTCAAAGAATAATAAATCTAAGTAAGGAGGTGAAAGACTTCTATAATTAACATTATAAAAAAATTAAAGAAGAAAAAAATTAAAGATCTTAGAAGATGGAAAGAACTGCCATGTTCATGGATAGGCAGAATTCATGTCATCAAAATGACTAGATTATCAAAGCAATCTAGAGTTCAATGCAACCCCCATCAGAACCCAATGACATTCTTCACAGAAAAATAATCATAAAATTTATAAGGAAGAATGAGAAACCCAGAATAGCAAAATCAATTCTGAGCAATAAGTGTGAGGCCAGAGGCAACCACACTACCTGATCTCAAATTATACCACAGAGAAACAGTCACAAAACAGCATGTTATTGACCTCAAAACCTGAAGATCAACACAATAGACTGAAAGACGCAGAGCAAACTCCACATATTTACAGTCACCTGATCCTTCACACATGTGCTAAGTTGGAAAAATGACAGTCTTCGAAACACATGGATGTGGGAAAACTGGAAATCCATATGTAGAAGGAAGAAACTAGACCCCTAGCTCTCACCCTGCAGAAAAATCAACTTAAAGTAGATCAGAGACCTTGGAATTGGACTGGAAGCAGTTAAATTGCTAGAAGGAAGTGGGGACAATGTTCCAATGCACGTGTACAGGCACTGGCTTCCTTAGGCTCCTAAAGCTCAGGAAATAATATCCAGTATCAATAATTGAGGTAGTATTAAATTAAAAATCTTCTTCAAAGTGAAGGAAATAATTAATATTTAGAAGAGAGATCCTACAGAATGGGAAAAAAATCTTTTCCAGCTATTCATCCCACAGGGGATTAATAACCAGAATGTTTCAAAAACCAAGAAATTTAAAAAGAACTAATAACCCACTCAACAAAACAGTGAAAGATCTCAAGACACACTTCCCAAAAGAAGAAATGCAAATATTTGGCTAACAAATATCTGAAAAAATATCCAACACCCTTAGCAATCAGTGAGATGCAAATCAAAATGACACTGAGATTTCATTATAATTATAATTTCATTTCAATTATAATTGCTGACCAAGATGTGGAGGAAAGTACACTCATACATTTTGGTGGGACTGAAAATCACCACAACCAGTTTGGAAAGCAGCATGGAGGTTCCTCAAAAGACTAGGAATGGAACCACCATCTGACCCATGTATCCTGGGTATTTTCCAAAAGATCTAAAATCAGCATATTTTAGGGATACAACCACATCGATGTTTGTAGCAGCACAATTCACAATAGCCAAATTAGGAAACAGCCCAGGTGCCCATCAATAGACAAATGGATAGAGAAAATGTGGTCTGTATATGCAAGGGAGCTCTTCTTAGCCATAAAGAAGAATGGTATTATGTCATTTACTAGTAAATAGGTGGAACCAGAGAACGTCACGCTGAGTGAAATAAGTCAAACTCAGAAAGACATGGGTCAAATGTTTTCTCTCATATGTGGAAGCTAGAGAGAAAAAAGGAATTAAAAAGGAGGATCTTGTGAAAACAGAAGGAAGATCAGTAAAGTAGAAGCAGGAACCTCGGGTGAGGGAGGTGGGGGGAAAAAGGGGAGGAACTTGGTGTTTTAGTCAACCTTTTTGCTGCTGTGACTAAAATGATCTTATCAGCATAATTGTAGAGGAGGAAGAGTTTATTTGAGGCCTCATGGTTTCAAAGGCCTTACTCCATTGAGAGCTGGCTCCATTCCTCAGGACATGAGATGAGGCTGAACACCATGGCAGAAGACCATGGCAGAGGGAAGCAGCTGGCATCATCGAGAAACACACACACACACACACACACACACACAGAGAGAGAGAGAGAGAGAGAGAGAGAGAGAGAGAGAGAGAGACTCCACTCTCCAGATACAAATTATATATCCCATAGTCACACACCTAATGAACCACTCCCTCCAGCCACACCACAACTGCCTCCAATTTCCACTCAGTTAACCCCATCAGGGGGATTAATTCACTAATTAGGTCAAAACACTCACAACCCAATAATTTCTCCTCTGAACCTTCCTGCACTGTCTCACACATGAGCTTTTGGGGGACACCTCACATCCATGTCATTGCAGGGGGGATCGAGTTGACCATATTATGCCATGAGCATGTATGAATGTATTACAAAGCATTAAGATTTTATATGTGACTAATGCACAGTTACATATGTAACTATAAATGTAGTGAACAAGTAGAAAGAAGATGAATAAAATAGAGAAAGTGGGTCAAGGAAAGGAGTGGGGGAGAATATTGGGAATTGACATGGAGAAAATTACATTTTGTGCATTTATGAATATGTCAAAATGAACCCCACTATTTTGTCCAACTATAATTCATTAAGAATTAAAATTTTAAAAGTATTAAGGACCCCAAAGAACTTTTTATGTGAGTTTTATCTATTGGGTTCTACCATATGAAAAAATTTCAACTGAAAATTTTAGAAATATTTATTTAAAATAGAAGCCATAAACTCATGTGAGCATTAATGCCACTTTTTAAAGACATAATCTTTACATCTTTTTAAAGATGTTAAAGAGAAATTACTTAGTATTATATTGTTCCCATTCTTGCACATCTGTTTAATGTCCAACTTGAGAGAAGACAGTCTCCTCTCTGGTGTACATAAGACTTGCTGAGTGTGAGATCTGGCTTTTCGTACTTTCACCCATTGGTGTGGAGAGATAAGACCTTTAACAGTGTTTCATGTATTACATGGGTATTCATCCACATCACATAAAACACCAACATGCTGTCTCTTTTTAAAACTCATTTGAGTTTGAAACCATGTTCTCTGTTATATTAAAATTCTAGTGCCTGGGTCTTGGTTCCTATGGCCACTCCCTAATGAAAGGAGACAGCTCTTGAGAGAACTGGCTCATTCTTGCAGGGCTGGGCAGGAGTCATAGCTGCCTCTCTGCTTATAAAGGGCCACATTCTGACTCAACCCACAGCAAGGTAAAAAAATCAAGGGCCGAAGTGGGTTTAATACACTTAACTTGTGGCATTGTAGCACAGCCTGGCTCACCTTGAATGTCTTAGCACTCTCCCATCTGCCCACAGCAGGCAAAAGCATCTCATGCAAGCATGCTGTGCACTGAGGTGTTGGAGAACCTCACATAATGGATTGAAGCCTCCGGAAAGTGAAAAGCAGAGTGGTCTATTGGGAGCACATTATTGGTTCTATAGGATGCGGATCTCTTCTGCACCATTATTGTCGAAAAATCATAACTTGAGTCACTGTAGTCAGGGACTGTCTGTAAGCAAGATGAGCCCAGAGCATCATTCTGTAATGCACTGGCACACCACACACACACACACACACACACACACACACACACACACACAATGATGGGATCCATCAAAGGAATACATGGTCAGAGCTGGAGCAATTGGAGTACCAGAATGAACAAAGTATCAGGTCATAACCTGGAGTAGGAAATAAAGATCTGTGCATCTGTATGATTGTGCACTAATGATTTATAGGTAAACTTGGAGAAAGAGATGAATCCAGGTGAACATGCACACCCTGCCCTCAAGCAGGTGGGGCTTTGCCCCTCCTGGCAGGTGAGCTGTCCATCTGGGTTTCCTTTTACAGAGCATGGCTAAAGAACTGAGGAAAAGGTAACCTGTTAGAGATGTAACAAATGACACCCACAGGTGACTAGGGTCAACTAATTAAGTCAGTTAATAACAATATATCAGAACTGGTTCATTAACTGTAACAAAGTTGCCATGCTATTATGTTAATAATAGGGGAGACTGATGTGGGCTACATGGGACTTCTCCTTACTATCTTCTGATTTTTTTCTCCTATTATAAAACTGAATCTGACATTATTACCCTATATACATATGTGATGGTGTGATTCTACATCATGTACTACCAGAAGAATGAGAAATTATGCTCCATTTAAATATAATGTGTCACAATGCAATTTATTGTCATGTATAACTAATTAGAACAAATTTTAAAAAGTTTATTTTACTGCTTGCCAAGCATGCCTGAGGTGCTGGGTTCAATCCCCAGTTCTGCAAACAAATGAAAGAAATAAAGTTTTTGTTAAAAAATCCACTTGTCAACCTTGCATTTTAAGGAGGTTTTTTAGTCATGTTTGACTTGGCAAAATTATCATTTGTCTTTTGGAAAGTATTGTTTCCTTGGGCAGATATAACCAAAGTTAACACATTACATTTCAGCACCTTAAAACTAACTGCTTCAGCTAATACCACCATTGATCTCATTAGAACAGTCTTTGAAAAGTGAAGAGCAACAAGCACACAAACAAATACAAAGTTAGTGAAAGTTTTCCAAAATTCTAATTTTCTTTTGAACATTTGACTTTTCTCACTGGCAGCAAAAACTGTGGGTTGCTGCCCTCAGAGAGGCAGGCTCTCTCTACTCCTTTCTGTAACAATGTCTATCAGAGCTGTAGGTCTGCAGCTGCATAGCGAGCCAACCATCTTTTTTTTTTATTGTAAACAAATGGGATACATGTTGTTTCTCTGTTTCTACATGGAGTAAAGGCGTACTATTTGTGTAATCATAAATTTACATAGGGTAATGTTTTTGATTCATTCTGTTATTTTTCCCTTCTCCCCACTCCTCCCACCCCTCTTTTCCCTCTATACAGTCCTTCCTTCCTCCATTCTTGCCCCTCCCTAACCCTAACACTAACCCCTCCAACTCCCCATTATGTGTCATCATCCACTTGTCAGTGAGATCATTCGTCCTTTGGTTTTTTGAGATTGGCTTATCTCGCTTTGCATGATATTCTCCAATTTCATCCATTTGCCTGAAAATGCCATGATTTTATCATTCTTTATGGCTCAGTAATATTCCATTGTATATATATACCACAGTTTCTTTATCCATTCATCAATTGAAGGGCATCTAGGTTGGTTCCACAATCTGACTATTGTGAATTGAGCAGCTATGAACATTGATGAAGCCCACCATCCTTTAGATAACAAGGGTGATGCCCAAATAGCAGCCAGGTGAGCTCACAGTGACCAGTTACACAGTGGGTTGAAGACAGCCATCCCATTTCTGGCTTTGTGCCTGAATATTAAGAGATGTGTATTCAGGGTTGAGGCCTAATGTGAGCAGGCATTCTGCCATCCATTCTGCCAAGTGCAAGCAGCCCTTTTGCAGAGAAGCATGTGGAGTATTGAGCCTAGGACCCAGAAATTTGCTGCTGCCTTGGTCATGCTCAGGGCTCCAGAGTCTCCCAACTATTGTTTTGGAGATGGTTAAACAGAACAGGGACATGACAGGTGTGCTTTACACCAGACCCCTCTAACAGCAGTGAGGGTGGACTGGTCAGGATGAGGCAGCCAATGGTGGTAGTGGTCACCAGAAGGTTACTGAGCACCAACCACTGACAGTCACTCTGCTGCCACGTGGGCTTGCTCTTGGCCAGTTTGGAACTGCCTGTATACCCTGTGCTCACCTCTGATAAGGGGCATATGGGTTATTGCAGGGCATGGGGAGGGTTCTTGGCCATGATATCTTACAGAGATACTTGGTCCATCTTGCCTAGGCAAGCATGTGTCTGTGGCAGTCAGAGTCATGGAAGGATGTTCTGCAGGCTTCCTGGATCTCTCAGGTTAACCATGGAGGGACTCTTCTGCCACTGTCCTAGGGGCCCCTCTCTCTGGGACTGCAATTCAGCTCATGCTGCATGATGCTCTAAAACTCAAGCTTTTTGGGTTTGGGGAGACCATGGAGGAGACATGAGCCAGTGAATGGGACAAGTAGAGGTTTGCTCCTCCTGTGAAGAGTAGTTTGGATTCCAGTGACTGCCTGGTCCCCAGAGCCCTCTTAGGTTCTTGACTTGGGCATTGCTGACCTGGCTCTGTCCCAGGGAAGCAAGTAATTCTTGCCCCTTCAGTCTTTATTCAGTCTTTCAGCAGCACAGCTGTGTGCTCCCACCAGGCAGGTGAAGCTTATTGTCAACACCCTTTCTGTATCCTTGTCTCTGATCTCAGGAGAAATACTTCACCAATCAAAGGGTTTCAGGTACCAGGAGAGGAAGGGGCTTATAGTGGTGGGGGCCGATGACCCAGAAACTTGTTTACAGGGAGATCTAAGACCTGGGCCAAAGATCCCCTGGAAAACTAATATTTTCATAGTTTGACAGACACCCACCACTCTTCAAGCATGACAGCCCAGGACCCTTTCACACCCACATAATGCTCTAAGGTCTGTTCCCCACTCAGTCAAAGGAAATGTCCAGCACACAGCAGGCTTGCCTGAGGCTCCACAGCTCAGGGCCCCCTGGCTCAGCATAACTCCCTTGCCAGACTCCAGAAAAGGAAGCAATGGACCAGCTACACAAGCCTTGGATGCACTCTGGGCTCTCTGTTACCCCTCCCCAGGCTCAGTGTCTTCAGGAAGTCCCTAGCTATAGTGGTTTGGCTTATAATTTTTTAACTTTACAATGGTGCAAAACTGAGGCACTTTCAGTAGCAACTTCATTGAATTCTGCTCTTTTGCCACGTTGGAGATGTGCAATGTGCAGGTAGAGGTGGGGTGCCACTCACAGTCACCTTCTGCTCTGAGATGAGGACCTCCTCATGGTCCCATGTGGTTCAGCTGAGAGATGTAGTGGGTTAGATGGATTTGTTGTATTTTTGACTTACGGTGGATTTATTTGTGGAGGGTGAGACCTGGGGTCCAGGGTTACGCCACATGCATCCAAGATGGCAACTGGCAGAGAGCCAAAGGGCATGCTGAATGCACCTTGAGAAAAACAAGAAGCGTTTACCATTGGCTGTATGATAATTAGTTCAGCTGCTTAGCACATGGACAGATATATCTTACATGTATGCTTGAGCGTGTGATCGCTTGACCTTTAATAGGATTGGATGGACATATCTGATTATAATTGCTTATGCATGAGACTGTATATATATTGAGGGTGTTATCTGAATAAAGAGGAAACTGCTTCATGAACTTCTGAAGGGTACGTGTTGTTTGTCCCACTGGTCAGCGGCAAGGGGCAAGTAGTGGCCCGTACAGGGAACGATGAGCACTCAAGTAATAAAGGAGAAATTTTTCACTAGCACAGTCAACTAGCAGGTTTCCCTATTTGAGGAAATGGTAGCCTTAAGGTTTAATGGAAGGTTCCCCTAGTGAGGGAATGTAACGAAAGGCTGTCCCAAGAGACAGCAAAGGACATCTTGTAGTAAATCAACATGTGTAAGGTGTTATTTGTGTTACCTTTAAGTCAAGCTTCTGAAAGAGAAAGTAGATGTTCAGACTCCGAACAGGGATGTGACTCTGAAGAACAGGAGCTATCTGAGACAGAGCTAGAAAAGAAGTTCTCTCAGTGGCATTTAACTCCTACCGTGCCACACCCTCCAGTGTATAATCCAGGTCACCACTCTTTTCCAAGTTGTAGGGGCGCATGTACTTGCTGCACAGGGGTGACCCCAAGACAGTGGGCTGATGTAGAATTTCAATCAGTGTTCCCAATATTCCCAGTATTTGAAGATCAAAACAATCAGAGATATCATCAAATATTAGATATAAAATTAGTAAAACAATTAAAAGAGGCAGTATGTCCTATGGAGTACAAGCTGTATTTACCATTTTTTAATTAGAGAATGTTGCAAGTCAAAATATTACTCTGACTGATTGGGGTAATTTAGCAAAGGCATGTTTATCTGGGGGAAAATATCTCATGTGGAAGGTGGCTAACCAGGAGTTATGCTCTGATACTGCCTGATGTAATGCAGTTGCGGGCAATCCTCAATGGAATCTAAACATGCTGACAGGCCAAGGACCATATGAAGGGCAAGGTAATCACATTAATTTCCACCCTGGTGTGTATAAACAAATTAGTGCTGCTGCCACTAAAGCTTGTAAAACGCTTTCAGGTGCTGGCAATCTTCAAGGACAGTTATCTATAAAGTTATTTCAGGTTATAATGAACCCTATGCTGATTTTATAGACAGATTGATTCAAACAGCAGGACGTATATTTGGAGATGTGGACCAGGCTATTCCTTTAGTCAAACTGCTTGCATATGAGCAAGCAAATAAATGATGTAAAGAAGCAATAAGACCTTGGAAAAACAAAGACCTTGGAGCCTACTTAAAGGCTTGTAGAGATATTAATGAGACTTTTATTCAAGGTCAGGTGATGACTGCAGCGCTTGCACAGGGTCTTAGAGGTAATACCAGCTCCTGCCCAGGCCAACAGTGTTATCAATGTAAACAATTTGGACACATGAAAAAGGACTGCCCCCAAGGTTCTGTGCCAAAATGATGTTCCCGATGTAAAAAAGGGAAACACTGGGCAAGTGACTGTAAATCAACTAGAGACAAAGATGGTAACCCTTTACCTCCAAAAAATGGGAATCAGGGTCCCTGGCCTTGGGGCCCACAAATATATGGGGCTATCCAGTCTGTGCCTCAGACCCATTACCCCTTGACTCCCCAATTAGACAAACAAGAGGAAGTACAGGATTGGACCTCTGTGCCTCCGCCAGAGCAGTATTAACTCCAGAGATGGGAGTACAACCAATACCAACTTTGGTTGTTGGCCCATTACCTAAAGGAACAGTGGGACTAGTTCTGGGGATGAGTTCTTCTGCTTTAAAAGGATTAAATATTGTCCCTGGAGTTATAGACCCTGATTTTACAGGAGAAATAAAAATCCTTGCTTCTTCACCAAGAGGTGTAGCAATAATAGCTCAGGGTGATCGCATAGCAAAATTGTTGGTCTTACCCAGCTGCCATGATCAATATCCATCAAAGAATATTATTAGGGGAGATAAAGGATTAGGTGCTACTGGCCAAAATATGGTCATGTTAACATTGGATTTAAAAGATAGACCTATGACAAAGTTAGTGATAGAAGGCAAAAGTTTTGAGGGCTTATTAGATACTGGGGCTGACAAAAGTATTATCAAAATTACAGAATGGCCCAAAGCCTGGCCACTTCACCAGGCAGATCAGACTTTAAGGGGATTGGGCATACCTTCCAATCCTAACAAAAGCACAGCCATATTAAAATGGAAGGATGGGGAAGGTTATAATGGTACTGTCCAACCTTATGTCTTTGAACATCTCCCGGTAAACTTGTGGGGGAGAGATATCATGGAACAGATGGATTTACATCTCACATCTGAGATCCCATACAGTAATCCAAAGGCTAATCAAATGATGTTAGCCCAAGGACACATCTGGGGAAAAGGTCTTGGGAAAAATAGTCAAGGATCTATTTCACCCATTTTAGTTACTCCAAAACAAGATAAAAAGGGATTGGATTTTCATTAGGGGCCACTGAAGCAATTAAAATAACATGCAAATCTGATAAACCTGTCTGGGTCCCTCAGTGACCCCTCTCAAAAGACAAATTAGAAGTGGCCCAGCAATTGATTAAAGAACAACTAGAGGCCGGACACATCAAACCATCCACCTCTCCTTTCAACACACCAATGTTCATAATAAAAAAGAAATCAGGAAAATGGAGGCTATTACATGACCTAAAAGCAATAAATTCTATAATGGAGCCCATGGGGCCCATTCAATTAGGATTACCTACTTTATCAACTATCCCAGTTAATTGGCCCTCCATTGTAATTGACATAAAAGATTGATTCTTTTCCATTCCGTTACATGCCTCAGACAACAAAAGATTCACATTTACTGTGCCCTCACTTCATAATAGCTCTCCTAATAAAAGATATGAATGGATAGTCCTCCCACAAGGCATGGCCAATAGCCCCACTATGTGTCAGATATATGTAGGCAAGGCTATTGAACCCATATGCCTAGCAAACCCTCAACTTTTAATCTATCATTATATGGATGATATTTTGTTATCTCATAAGGAAAAACATGTCTTAGAGCAATGTTTTAATTCCTTACTAAAGTCACCGGAAATATGGGGCTTACATATTGCCATTGATAAAGTACAAATGACAGACACCAAAAACTTCCTGGGATCTATTATAAATGCAACTATGGTTAAACCCATAAAAATTACTGTTTGGATGGACAAACTTAGAACTTTAAGTGATTTTCAAAAGCTTTTTGGTGATATTAATTGGATTAGACCTTACCTTCATTTACCCACCTCAAGTTTGGGCCCCCTGTTTGATATTCTTAAAGGTGATTCTGACCCCCTTTCTAAGCGGGTGCTTACCCCTAAAGCTCAAACAGCTCTCAAGCTTGTTGAAGCAGCTATGGAAAAGGTTCATCTTGATTGTATTGACCTAGATAAGCCTTTATCATTCATTTTCTTGGCCACAAATAAGTTACCCACAGGAGTGTTTTGGCAAAAGGGTCCTATTCTATGGGTTCACATGAACTATGCCCCTAACAAGGTCTTATCCTTGTTTATTGAATCTGTGGCAGAATTAATCCTTAAGGTGTTAAAAGTATCCCTTTCCACCTTTGGATCACATCCCTCAACAATCACTACTCCATATACTACTGATCAGATACAATATCTTATTTATAATTCAGATTCATGGGGTATAGTCTTTACTAGTACTTCTGCTGTGTTTGACAATCATTTGCCATCTGATCCTCTTCTCCAATTTTGGAGTCAACATCCTATAATTTTCCCTAAAGTCACCCAAAAAGAACCTATTATAGGAGCTACCATTATATTTACTGATGGATCAAAAAATGGTACGGGTGTTATTACTATAGATAATGTTACAGAAACATTGCTGCTTAATACTCTATCTGCACAACAAACAGAACTATTACTAGCTATAGAAGTATTCAAAACCCACCACGAGCCTTTTAACCTATTCTCTGATAGCAAATACGTTGTTAATGCTGTTCAAAATTTAGAATTAACTGGTCTGATTTCCTCATCTCCACTATTACTAAATATTTACAATGCTTATAAAAACTCATCTGGGACAGAAAAGATCCTTTCTTTATCGGGCATGTACGGGCTCATACTGGCCTTCCAGGTCCTCTAAATTTACACAATGATTTAACACACATGGCCACCAGAGACCCACACATCTTTAATACGCTTGAAAATGGAAAAACTTTTCATTCCAAATTTCACGTAAATGCTTCCACTCTACGTACACGCTATAAAATTACAAAGGCAACAGTTTGGAACATAGTCAAGTCTTGTGCTAAATGTGCTACACTTATTCCTAACCCCTCATTGGGAGTAAATCCAAAAGGGCTTCAGCCCAATCATATTTGGCAAATGGATGTAACTCATTATTCAGAACTAGGAAAACTACAATTCATTCATGTGTCTATTGATACCTTTTCAGGATTTATTATGGCCTCTGCTCATACTGGAGAATAACAGAAGATGTAATAACACACTGTTTACACTCTTTCTCCATCCTGGGGGTTCCCAAACAAATTAAAACAGATAATGGTCCTGGATATACATCCCAGGCCTTTAAACAATTTTGTTCCACCTTTGGTATTCAACATGTCACAGGAATTCCCTATAATCCTACTGGACAAAGCATTGTTGAGTGTGCCCATTTAACACTTAAAAACATGCTTTATAAACAAAAAGGGGAATAGGGGCATCATACAGATCCCCAAAAGACAAGTTATCTGTTACCTTGTTCATCTTAAATTTTTTAAATCTCAATTCTGAGGGCCGATCGGCTGCTGACCGTCATTCAGAGCCTAATAAAAAACGTCTATCTCAAATGCTCTGGAAGGACATTCTATCAGGACAATGGAAAGGCCTGGATCCAGTGTTAATCTGGACCCGAGGATCTGTTTGTGTTTTCCTGCAGGACTCACAGTCACCAATTTGGGTGCCAGAGAGATTGGTCAAGGCCTCAACAGAGAACCAAAAACAGGAAGAAGATGAGGAGGCTTCTCCTGCTGATGGTGTTGGCAATTTCTCACCAAGTTAATGGAGGAGACTCACGTGAACTATGGGGGATAGTAAAGATGTGGCCCTATCCTGTACCCCTTACCAACTCTTCTATTCTATATCCTCCTATTTTTACAACAATTGGCCACATTTCTCCAGTCCGCTGTTCAATGGGGAAAAGAATGGTTTGGGTTTTTGTCCATGGGAGGTTTATTGTGTGTTGTATCTGTTCTGTGCATATAGTGTTTATACAAAATGCATATACATCAGCACAGAGAAACAGCCATTATTCGCCAAGCTCTCGTCACAATTGATGCTGGCTCATCCCCCCAAGTCTGGTTAAATATGCTGGACCAGAAGTCAAAGACAGGTAAGATTCATGGGGAGCTCATACTGACCTAAGACAGGAAATGAGGACTAGAGCCTCATTTTCCAATGATGGATAAGGATGTTGCTCTGCCTTGGACAACCTAAGACAGGCATGGTCTCTTTTATAAACAGAAAGGGGGAGATGTGGCAGGTGAGACCTAGGGCCCAGGGTTATGCCACATGCATCCAAGATGGCAACTGGCAGAGAGTCAAAGGGTGTGCTGAATGCACCTTGAGAAAAACAGGAAGCGTTTACCATTGGCTGTATGATAATTAGTTCAGCTGCTTAGCGCATGGACAGATATAGCTTACATGTATGCTTGAGCTTGTGATTGCTTGACCTTTAATAGAACTGGATGGACATATCTGATTACAATTGCTTATGCATGAGACTGCATATATATTGAGGGTGTTATCTGAAGAAAGCAGAAGCTGCTTCATGAACTTCTGAAGTGTACGTGTCGTTTGTCCCACTGGTCGGCAGCAAGCAGCATTTATTGGGACACAGCCCCACTGGTGTTGAGGAACATGTATGTTCCTTGAGGTGCTGAGGACACACCCAGGGGAAAGACTGCCCTGTGGATTTCCTCTGCTTGGAGGAACCACTGAAGAGTTTCTTTGAGGAGCTCACTCACATTGCAGTCACTCTGTGACTGTAGTGTTGTCTCCCTTATGTCACCTTCAGTAACCTCAATGAGCTGAAGCCAGTAGGCACTAAATGAGGTACAGACCATATTAGGACATTCTCAATTTAGTCTAAAGTACCTCCTTGGTGTGTGATTCCACACTGCATCTATGTGCTTTCTGCTAAAACTTTTTCATGTGACACTGATCTTCCTGGGATTAGTCACTAGAATCACGTGTAGCTCTGATTTACTCTATTGCTGAATGTTTCCCTAGAAAAATAAAGCCTGTTGTTTTTACTCCTCATATTGATGGACATTTAGCAGTTTGTTCTCTGGTCCGTGATGAGGTGAATTTGTGTGGGTCTCCTGAGGCACCTGCAGAGCAGCATCCATAGTGGGTGAAGCCTTGCCCCCTTGCTGACCAGCACAGAAAATTACAAAAATATTTATGATTTCAAATATTTACATATCTACTGAGAATAAGTTCTATAAGAACACACAGAGGGAGATAATTACATGAGTTGCCTGTTTGGAAGTTTAACAGCATAGGCAGAAATGGTAAAACAAAGCCAACAAAAGAGGGAAGAAAAATTAAGGCTTAATAACAACAGCAGCAAAACCACACACACAGACACACCACCCATTCAGTTTTTGTGTATGATTTCATATTAAGAGTTCATGAAAGGTACAAAATACTAAAGATTAGTTTAAAATGTTGCAATCTATAAAGTCAAAACTTCAAGAATCAAATAGGCTAGAGTTCCATTGACTTAGACATGGGAACTATCATAATCTACTGAATTCTCCTAAAATTTCCATTTCACTCTTTCCTTTCTCATTGTGGACCTATCTTGTTTTCTTTCTCATCTGAGATTTAAAACTAAAACTGATTACTGATTATTTTCAGGTTTGTTAATGTCAATCATGGATAAAGAAAGGTTAAGTCTATGATTCAGATTACATATATATGTTTTATATAATTTTTTGTGTGTACATATATATACATACATATTTTAACATGGTGGCACATGCCTGTAATCCCAGTGACCCAGAAGCCTGAGGCAGGAGTTTGGCAAGTTCAATGCCAGGCTCAGCAACTTAGTGAGGCTAAGCAACTCAGTGAGACCCTGTATCAAAATAAAAAATAAAAAGGGGTTGAGGGTGTAGATAAATGGTTAAGCACCCTGGGTTTAATTTCCAGTACCAAAAACAAAAAACAAACAAACACAATTTTTTCCTGGGCCATTTATATATTAAGAAAGACTGCAATTTGTCTCTCTTACTTTGAATGATAACAGCCCCTCCTAATATTATCCATTATATTGTTATCTATCAGCATTATTTGTATCAGGAAAAGAGGACTAGGCTTTTTAATATCTAATACAGGGGCCATATTAAACCTTTCTGTATCACAAAACATAAACCATAAGATGGCAAGTGTCTAAAGGTGAATTTTAAGTGTTTTCTCCTTGTGGTACTTAATGAGATTCCTGCATTCCTACTGAAATGAACAAAATCTATTCATGTTTATTGAACTCTTACTATATGAAAAATCTTTAGTGTGATTTTATCTCATTCTCATAAGCCTACATGGAAGTACTTTCATTTTTCCTTATTTTCTAGCTAAAAACACTAAAGCACTTTGTGTGCAGTGTTGATGCCATGACTTAATCCAGGGCTTCCCATGCTTTTCCCAACCCTGTAAGGATAAAGGTCCCATCAGACCAATAGCATGTAGATTCCCAACTTCCTCTGTGGAATTGCTGCCTTCATTATTTCACTGACAGTTCTTCAGAACATCCATATATTTTCTACCCCTTCCTCTTTGAAATCTTTTATTTTCAGAACAAATATGATTGGTCACATGCTTTAAGGTGAGGAATCAGGTCTCGGTTATACTACAAGCAAATTTCAAATTCCTAGGCACTTCTGCATTTATTTCTATACTCTATGTCTCATATGCATCTCATCCAGAACTGCACACAGCTCTCTCATCCACTTTCAGTATATTTTCTCTAATTAGAACATGTTCCCCACCATCTCTCCTTAATTCCTTACATCTGCCTTCCTGGCTGCATTACATTTACCATCAGTGCTCAGTTCAGGACTCATCTCGCTCAGTAAGGCATCTCAAATGCATTTTAATCACTCTCCATGCCCTGTAAAGCATTTATCATACCCTAGGGCAAACCTTACTCATCCGTTTTATCTACCATGGCTTCCACGCTCAGGTCTAGTGTCTGCTGTGTACTCAATAATGGGTTTGAACAAAGAAAAATGAACAAAGCATCATATGAGATAATGTGCATATAGTTCTAACTATTGACATTCTTCTTTCTTTTAAGCTTTAAACATAAACCATTCTGCCACAAAATCTTACAGAAAAAAAATGAGACTGGCACAAGAAGCAACAATTAATCACATGCTATTAAAGAATGAAATGTTTTTATAATTGTAACCAAGGGATGGTAAGTTTCTCTCCCTATTCTTTCACAATAATCCACAATTCCCCATTTCCAATGACTGTAATTAAAATATTGTCAACATTTATTTTTGGCATATTTCTTTGGAAATTTCAAAGTAGAAACAAGTGGGATAATGCTCACTGAGCTTCAAAGAGGATCTACTGTACAGGTGTGTGATCACAAAATTAATATGAAACTACAGCATATGAGCAATAGTATCAGATGACATAAAAAAGTAAGCAAAGAGAAAAGAAAAAAGTCTCTTTCTCTTGGAGTTTCACAAACCACTTTTGGAATGCTATATGTAGTTATAGGTCTTCAAATTTCAGAGGAAATGTAAAAATTATAATGTTGGTTCAAAATATATATGAGGAAGAAGTTCAATTGTTTGTGATAAAGAAGTCTCAAGTGAGATTAAATAGCATTAAAATATTTTCAGATTTATTTTATAGATAGTGCTAAATCTCTGCTTTCTGTTCCCAGAGAGATTAGACTATTTTTCTTTTCTGTTTTGCAAAAAAAAAAAAAAAAGAATTGCTCAAAATCAAAGAAAGTCTACTAAACAGGATTCCTGAGTAAAAGAGGAAATTATCAGAAAAATTTTCTTCCTCTGTAAGCATTCAATCCAACCTTTTAAGAAAACAAAAAATGTTTATTATTAAAAAGATGCTTCTTCTTAGAAACTCAGTTAACCACAAACTATTAAGTTGGGCAAGAGAGTTCAAGACAACATGAACCACAGTCACATTTTATAGTCTATAGAGAGAAATGAAAATACACACTATCATTATTCTGCAATATAAAAGAATTAAAATTAATTTTTCAAAAGAGGAAGATGTCTTACTATGATTTTGTGTTTACTATGTGATCAATTTTAGGAAAATGGTGTTCTCCATTGCTCAGTCACTTACCACACTCCAGTGGCAATCTTCTGTGAGAAATGGCTCCCAGTCACAGAAAATAGACTCAAAGTCACAGGTGAGATGATTCTCTATTATAAAAGGAAAAGAAAATAGGTGAGCAGAAATGAAGTGAGATTGTCAGTGGAACATGCTCTCTAACCCATAAACTTCAAGGTCAGTATAATCATTCTGCTTTGTAGTAAATGTTTTCTAATGATCAGAAAAGCTTTCTTTTTTCCAATCTCACAATCTGTTGTGGGTGAAGCCTGGCTCTTCTACATGCTTCTATTGACACGTCTGGCACATTTCATCCTATTTGGCTGTGTCCACTGTATTTAATGATGTCAGGTGAAACTCCAGAGCTTTTCACAGATTTACTAATTTACCTGCCAATTAGAAACTCCTGAGATGGTAGTTTTAAAAAATCCATTTGAAACAGGGGAATTTAAATTAATTCTGGACACCTGAGGAACTTAAAGTTGGTATCTCGGTTCTTTGTTTCATTATTCATTTTTTAGCACATTTTCCAAGTTAAATACCTTGCCATTTTGGAATTGTGAGTAAATTAGATATTCTGAACTTTGCTTTTCTTCTCTTACTATATAATTAAAAATTGGCAAATACTTAAATTACTCTATGTACCATTAAAGAACTAGTTCTAGGGAAAGTCAGGGTTTAGGGTAAGGTTAATAAACATTGAACCAGTTTTGACACCAAATTAGTGAGGAAAACAACAGGTTTCAGAGCATTTGGTAATAAACTAGAAATTCCAACAATTTGAGTTTCTGAGAAATTAGCTTTGACTGCTTAAAATTTCTTTCTCTAGAATAATAATCATAATAACAGCCCATCAGTTTTAGAAATAAATTAATATTATCAATTTAAAAGCTTATTTCTGAAATTTCCCTTTCATTACACAGAGGCATTTCTGTAAGAGTGGGGGATAAAAAGAAATAACATAATCATTTTTTAGGAAACAACAAAAGTTTGACAAGCTTCCTAAAATCAGAACACTCTCATCTTAAATAACAATAGCCACTTGCCACTGAGCTCCAAATATGTGTCAGGAATTTTACATATATTAACTTCCTATCTTACAAGTAACCAGTATGGAAAATACAATTTTCCTCCAAAGAGGAAATTGAATCCCAAGCAACTGGCCTGTGGTAAATTTTAGTAAATGACACACATATACATTGAACCTGAGACTCTCTGACACCAAAGTTTAAACTATGAAGTGTCCCTAAACACAGGCCCCCTAATTAAAAATATTTATTACCATGTGCTTACTTCCAGCCATTATTTTCAATTTTCAATTGTGTGCCCAATTAGGCTGGCATATTGAATAATCTCATCATATCTTTGTACTTAAAGGCAATGAAGGGGAGGGGCAGCATAGACAAAGGAGATGGTGTTGAGTGGCTGTGGATAAAGACATTAAAAAATAAAGAATTGACTTGGGGTAATATGTGGATTGGACAGGAGGGCTGATTTTAATAGACAAGAAGTCAAAGAGAATCAGCAAAAGCAAGTCCAGAAATTACTTCCACAGGAGGGGAAGAATTTGGGGCACAGAAAATGGCTTGTGGATAAGGTGACTACAGCTGCCCTCCCCACCACCAGGGAATGCAAGCACTTGTCATGCCAGAGAAGAGACCTCCAGTTCACCTCTGTGTTCCCGTGGCCTGCGAAAGCATCACCAGTGGCACCAGGAAAAGTGGCTGCCAGCTGAGTTCCTGCAGCCTGGAAATTGTGTGCTCAGTGCTACCTAAGAGGGTGGCCATCTGTTGAATTCCTATGACCAGGGAAAGCATATGCTCATGTGGCCACACTTCCTTCCTGTAACAGCACCCCAATATCCAGCATGCCTCCAACACCAGGAGATAGAAGATAAGAAACCCTAGCAGCTGACCAGAAAATTCCAATAAGGTGCCTGAACCAGAGAAACTGAAATAAACACAAAGAAAATTTTACCTCGGCCATTCATGATCTGGATCCCAAGGGAGCAATCTACCATTTTTACTGGCAGCTACATGGGAGGATTTACACACCAGGGCAGATACCAGGTACTTTATAGTTAAAGCAGTGAAGGTGAAACCTGTCTCAAACACCCACCAAACAATTCCAAAGTTTCATCCAGACTAAATCCCAGTTGTAATCCAGTTTATAACTCTGCAATACACCAGCCACAGAAACACAATTTACCAATACCCATAACTGTGCTACCTCAGTGTATCCCAGGAGCCTGGAAGCTGAGATCTACCACAACCAGTTTTTCCTCCTAGATATCCACATACAGGATCACCAAATAAACCTGTTCATAAGAAAAGTTCTCCAAGAAACATTATAATCAAAATGACTAACATAGAAATAAGAAAAGAATATTAAAAGAATGAAAAAGAGAAACAACAGGTCACATTTACAGGAAAATGAACAAGTCTCACCTCTGACTTCTCAACTCAGATCCTACAAATAAGAATGACCTGGAATGAGATTTTATAAGTTCTTAAGACAATTTCCAACCAAGATTCTTATATGCAGCACAGCTCTCTGTAATATTCAATGGGGAAATAAAAACTTTTTATGACAAGAATAAACTAAAAGTATTTATAATAACCAATTCAGCACTATAAAGAAATCTGAAAGATAAACTGAAAAGAGAGGAACCCAAAAACAAATCACCAAACTCCCAAATAAATGATGAATAATACATGACTATTCATCTAAATGAGAATTAAGACAGAGTTAAACATATTAAAAAAATCAAAATGGCAGTAAACCACAACACATGTTCATAATAACACTGAATATAAATGGTATCAAGTCCTCTACTGAAAGACATAGATTATCAGATTGAATGAAAATCCAAGATTCAACTATATGCTATTTGAAAAAGACTCATCTCATAAGCAAAGGCATTCTCAGGAAAAAGGCAAAAGGATGGAAAAAAACATTCCATGCAAATGGAATATGTAAACAGTGGAAGTAGCTATTCTCATGTTTGGCAAAGTTGATTTGAAGCAAAAATTAACCAAAAGAAACAAAGACCATTATATCCTGGTAAAGGGAACAATCTGGCAAGGAGATACAATGATAGCAAATACATATGCCCCAAATGTCAATGCACCCAATTATCCTAAAAAAATTCCTTGTCATTAAATCTCAGATATAACCCAATACAATAATATGGGGTGACTTTAAAATAGACCATATTCTAGATCACAATGTAATCTTAGCAAATACAAAAAATTTTAAAAACTAAAAATTTATATAATTCCAGCATCCTACCATCCCATAATAAAATGAAACAGAAAAAATGACCAGAAAAAGAATGGAAACCAAAAACACATGGAAATTAAACAATACTCTTTTAAATTAAGAATGGATCAAAAAAGATATGAAAGAAGATATAAAGAAATACTTAGAAACCAAAGAAATGAAGATATAAAATATCAAAATCTCTGGGACAGAATGAGAGCAATAGTAAGAGGAAAATTTATTACATTGAACATTTATATCAAAAACAATAGATCCCAATTAAATAAGCATATGCTCTACCTCAAGACCTTAGGAAAAGAACAAACTAACTCCAAAATCAATAGAACACAGGAAATAATAAAGATGAGAGCCATATTGATAAAGTTAAGGATAAAAAAATATAGGATCAATGCAACAAAGAATTAGTTGTTTTAAAAGATAAGTTAGATTGATAAACCCCTTGACACATCACTCAAAACAAAAAAAGAAGACCCAAATCAACAAAATCATAGATGAAAAAGGAGATATCACCACAGACATTTCTGAAATCCAGAGGATCATTAGAAAATATCCAAATACATCCTACAAAACCAGTATAACCCTGATTTTAAAAAGAAGTCATATGTAGAAAGAAAACCACAAATCTCCATGATGAACTTAGATTCAAAATCCTTAATTCAAATAATATTATCAAACAATGTTCAAAAACACTTAAGAAGATAATCTATCATGACCAAGTGGGCTTCCTCCCAGGTATGAAAGGTTGGTTCAACCTATGCAAATCAATAAATGTATTTCATGAAAGGAATAGAATTAAGAGCAAGAAATATATTATCTTCTTAATAGAGGCAGATACAGTCTTTGAAACAAACAACAACAACAACAAAAAAAAAACAAGCATTCATGTTAAAAACACTGGAGACACTAGGGGTAGAAGGAATTTACCTCAAGATTATAGAGGCAGTATATGGGAAACCCAAATCAACATCATCTGAATTTACCTCAAGATTATAGAGGCAGTACATGGGAAACCCAAAGTCAACATCATCTGAATGGAGAAAAACTGAAAGCTTTTCCTCTGAAGTCAGTAACAAGTTAAGGATGTGCACTCTCACTGCTTCTATTCAATATAGTTCTCAAAACTCAAGCCTGAGCAATCAGGCAAGTGAGCAAAATTAAAGTGATACACATAGGAAAAGAAGAAAACTATCACTGTTTGCTTATGACATGACACTATATCTAGAAGACCTAAAGTATCACCACAAGACTCCTAGGACTGATAAATAAATTTAGGAAAGTAGCAAGATACAAGAATGATACTCATAAATTAATAGCTTTTCTATGCTTCAACATTGATTCAGATGAGAAAGAAATCAGGAAAACCACTCCTTTCACAATATCTTAAAAATACATGTATACATACATACCTGGGAATTAATCTAATCAAAGAAATGAAAGATTTCAATAATGTAAACTATTCAATGCTGAAAAAAGAAATTGAAGAAGACATTAGAAGACATGTCTTGGATAGACAGAATCAGTATTGTCAAAATGGTCATACTCCAAAAGTAATTTACAGATTCAATGTTATCCCCATCAAAATTTCAATGACATTGTTCACAGAACTAGAAAAATAAAACAAGTTCTTAAAGTCATTTGGAAGAATAAGAGACCCAGAATAGTAAAAGCAATTCTTCATAAGTAATGCAGGAGGCATCATAATACCCCATCTCAACTTACACTGCAGAGCTGTAGTAGCAAAAACAGCATGGTATTGGCATCAAAGTATACATGGAGATCATTGCAATAGAAGACAGAGACAAATCCACCTGCTTAAAGCCATCTGAAACTTGACAGAGGTACCAAAAATATAAGTTGGAGAAAAGATGGTCTTTTAACAAATGGTGCTGGAAAAACTGGATATCTATAAGTAGTACAATGAAATTAGATGCCTATCTTTAATCTTACAAAAAAAGTCAAGTTGAATTGAATCAAAGACTTAGGATGTAGACCAGAAACTTTGCAATTACTAAAAAAGAAATAGAACCAACAGTTCATAATACAGGTGTAGGCACTGACTACCTCAAAAAGACCCCTAACCTTCAAGGAAGAAAAAAATACATGAATCAATAAGTGGGATGCCATAAAATAAAAGAGCTTCTACACAACAAAGGAAATGATCAAGGGAGTGAAGAGAAAGCCTATGAAATGGAAAAAAAATCTTTGCTAGCTACTCCTAGCAGTTTATAAATAACACAAATTATTTTCATAAAGAACACAGAAAACTCAATGCCAAAAAAAAAAAAACAATAAATGGACAAAATAACCAAACAAAACAAAGCAGTGTGGAGATTCCTCAAAAACAAAAACAAAAACTAGGAATGGGATCACCATAAGACCCACCTGTCCTGCTCCTTGAAAACATTTTATAGAACTAAAATGAGTGGGGGATCCAAGACAGCAGACTAGAGGGTGACTGCATCTCCTGTCACTCCAGAACTCAGGATTCAAGAAAGTGTGGTATTGAGAGGCTCAGACCAACATAGAGCCCCGGGGTGAGTCTCTTCCACTGGGTGGAGCTTGACCTAGGTGGCAGGCCTGGACAGGGGCAGCTTCATGGAGCAGGCAGTGCAGCGAGAGTCTTTCCCAAGCAGCCCAGCTCCCTCCAGTAGCAGGCACAATCCACAGTCAGTTTCTTGGAGCAGGCCTTCCCAGTAAGAGCTTTTCCATGGAGTCAACCCCAAGCCCTGAACCCAGTGGCAGCCCGGCCCACAGGTGGCTTCTCAAACCAGGGCAGGGCAGCGAGAGACTTCCCAAAGCAACCAGGCTCCCTTCAGCAGCAGGCATGATCCACAAACAGCTTCTAGGAGCAGGCCCTCCCAGTGGGAGTTTTTCCACATAGAGCCAACCCCAAGCCCCAGACCCCGTGGTGGGCCCCAGCCCACAGCAGTTTCTGGGCTTTCCCCAAGCAGCCTGGCTCCCTCAGGTGGGGGCAGGCCCTGTCTATAGCCAGCTTCTAGGAGCAGGACTGCCCAGTGAGAGGAATTCCACAGAGAACCAGCCCCCAGCCCTGGACCCAGTAGCGGACTAGGGGCAGCTTTCATTGGAAGCAGTGCATTATCAAGTTCCTTCAAGACTTCAGGCTACTGAAGACTGGGAGGTGATATACTGGAAATCTACAGGGACACTATAAGCCAATACAGGAAATCTGCAATATCTCAGAGTCCCACTGAAATCTGACCAATCTGAGAAAACAAGGGAAGAAAATGTCCCAAACAAATATAGATAATATATTAATAAAAACCCAATGACAGCAGAGCAGAAGAAATGTCAGAAAGGGAGTTCAGAATGTACATAATTAAAACAATCAGGCAAGCAAATGAGGAGATGAAAGGGCAAATGCAGGCATTGTAGGAAGAGATGAAAGAGTAAATGCAGGCATTAAATGATTGCACCAATCAACAGTTAAAAGAACAAATACAGGAAGCAAAAGATCATTTCAATAAAGAGTTAGAGATACTGAAAAAAAAAACCTAACAAGTCCTTGAAATGAAAGAAACAATAAACCAAGTTAAAAACTTCATAGAAAGCATAACCAATAGGATAGAAGAATAGACAGAATCTCACACATTGAAGACAAAATATTTACTCTTGAAAACACAATTGACCAAACAGAGAAGATGGTAAGAAATCATAAACAGAATCTACAAGAATGATGGGATATCATGAAAAGGCCAAATTTAAGAATTATTGGGATTGAGGAATACTTAGAGAAACAAACCAAAGGAATGAACAATCTATTCAATGACATAATATCAGAAAATTTTCCAAATCTGAAGAATGAAATGGAAAACTAAGTACAAGAGACTTATAGGACTCCAAATATACAAAATTACAACAGACCCACACCAAGGCACATTATTATGAAAATACCTAACATACAAAATAAAGACAGAATTTTAAAGGCTGCAAGAGAAAAGAATCAAATTACCTTCAGGGGGAAACCAATACAAATATCAGCAGATTTTTTCAATCCAGACCCTAAAAGCTAGAAGGGCCTAGAACAACATTTACCAAGCCCTGAAAGAAAACAGATGCTAACCAAGAATCTTATACCCAACAAAACTTAAACTTACTTTCAGATTTGATGACAAAATAAAATCCTTCCATGATAAGCAAAAGCTAAAAGAATTTACAAAAAGAAAACCAGCACTAGAGAACATTCTCAGCAAAATATTCCATGAGTTAGAAATAAAAAACAATAATGCAAATCAGCAACAGGAAGAACTAGCCTAAAGGAATAGCCAAATAAAGTGGAAACCAAATCATGTCAAAAACCAAAAATGAGTCAAATGTCTAGGAATACAAATCTTATCACAATAATAACCCTGAATGTTAATGGCCTGAACTCATCAATCAAAAGACAAAGATTGGCAGATTGGATTAAAAAGAAAAATCCAACAACATGCTGCCTGCAAGAGACTCATCTCACAGAAAGAGATACCCACAGACTAAAGAAGAAAGGATGGGAAAAAACATACGATGCACACGAACACAGGAAAAAAGCTGGAGTGTCCCTCCTCATTTCAGATAATGTGGACTTCAAGCCAAAACTAGTCAGAAAAAATAAAGAAGGACATTACATACTGCTTAAGGGAAGCATAAATCAGCAAGACATAACAATCATAAATATCTATGCCCTGAACATTGGCTAATTCATGTATGTCAAACAAATCCTTTCTAATTCCAGAAATCAAATAGAACACACACAATAATACTAGGTGATTTTAACACACCTCTCTCACCACTGGATAGATCTTCCAAACAAAAATTGAATAAAGAAACCATAGATCTCAATAACACAATCAACAATTTAGACTTAACAGCCATATATAGAATACACCATTAAAGAAAGTACGAATACACTTTCTTCTCAGCTGCCCATGGATCCTTCTCTGAAATAGTCTATATTTTATGCCACAAAGCTAATGTTAGCAAATACAAGAAGATAGAAATACTTCCTTGTATACTTTCAGATCATAATGGATTAAAATGAGAAATAAATGACAGAATAAAAAACAGAAACATCTCCAATACCTGGAGATTAAATAATACACTATTATATGATGAATGGATTACAGAAGATATCAGAAGGGAAATAAAAAATTCTTAGAAGTAAATGATAACAAAGACATATCATATCAAAATCTCTGGGACACTATGAAAGCAGTACTTAGAGGAAGATTTATTTCATGGGGCACATTCAACAAAAGAAGTAAAAATCAAATAAATGACTGAACACTACAGCTCAAAGCCCCAGAAAAAGAAGAGCAGACCAACACCATAAATAGTAGAAGACAGGAATTAGTTAAAATCAGAGCCGAAACCAACTAAATTGAAACAAAAGAAACAATCAAAAAATTTAACAAAATAAAGAGTTGGTTCTTTGAAAAAATAAACAAAATTGATAAACCCTTAGCCACACTAACAAAGAGAAAGGAGAGAAAACTCAAATTTACTAATCTTCTGAATAAATAAGGAAATATCACTACAGACACGAGTGAAATACAAAACATAATTAGAAGCTATTTTGAAAATCTATACACCAACAAAACAGAAAACCTTGAAGACATCAACAAGTTTCTAGAGACATATGAATTACCTAAACTGAACCAGGAGGACAAACACAACTTAAATAAATCAATTTCAAGCAATGAAATAGAAGAGGTCATCAAAAGCCTACCAACAAAGAAAAGTCCAGGACCAGATGGGTTCTCAGCCGAGTTCTACAAAACCTTTAAAGAAGAGCTCATTCCAATACTCCTCAAAGTATTCCATGAAATAGAAGAGGAGGGAACCCTCCCAAACTCATTCTATGAACCCAATATCACCCTGACACCTAAACCAGACAGAGACACATTGAGGAAAGAAAATTTCAGACCAATATCCTTAATGACCATCAATGCAAAAATTCTCAACAAAATTTTAGCAAATCACATACAAAAATATATTAAAAAGATAGTGCACCACGATCAAGTGGGTTTTATCCCAGGGATGCAAGGAGGGTTCAACATCTGGAAATCAAAAAGTGTCAATCACCATATCAACAGACTTAAAGTCAAGAATCACATGATTATTTCGATAGATGCAGAAAAAGCATTCGATAAAACACAGCATCCCTTCATGCTCAAAACACTAGAAAAAATAGGGATAGTGGGAACATTCCTTAACATTGTAAAGGCCATGTACGCTAAGCCCATGGCAAATATCATTCTAAATGGTGAAAAAATGAAATATTCCCCCTAAAAACTGGAACAAGGCAGGGAAGCCCTCTTTCACCACTTCTATTCAATATTGTCCTTGAAACTCTAGCCAGAGCAATTAGACAGACCAAAGAAATTAAAGGGGGATATGAATAGGAAAAGAAGAACTCAAACTATCCCTGCTCACTGATGACATGATTATATATTTAGAGAAATCAGGAAATTCCACCAGAAAACTTTTAGAACTCATAAGTGAATTCAGTAAAGTAGCAGGATATAAAAGCAATGCTCATAAATCTAATGCATTTTTATACATAAGAGATGAATATTCAGAAAGAGAAGTTAGGAAAACCACCCCATTCACAATAGTTTCAAAAGAAATAAAGTACTTGGGAATCAATCTCACAAAAGAGGTGAAAGACCTCTACAATGAGAACTACAGAACACTAAAGAAAGAAATTAAAGAAAACTGTAGAAGATGGACAGATCTCCCATATTCTTGGATAGGCAGAATTAATATTGTCAAAATAGCCCATACTACCAAAAGTGCTATACAATTCCAATTAAAATGCAATTCCAATTAAAATCCCAATGATGTTTCTCACAGAAATAGAGCAAACAATCATGAAATTCATTTGGAAGAATAAGAAACCCAGAACAGCTAAAGCAATCCTTAGCAGGAAGAGTGAAGCAGGAGGTATCGCAAAACCAGACCTTCAACTATACTACAAAGCAATAGTAACAAAAACAGCTTGGTATTGGCACCAAAATCGAACAGGTAGATCAATGGTAAAGAATAGAGAAACAGACACAAACCCAAATAAATACAATTTTCTCATACAAGAAAAGGGGTCAGAAATATGCAATGGAGAAATGATTACCTCTTCAACAAATGGTGCTGGAAAAACTGGAAATCCATATGCAATAGAATGAAACTAAACCCCTATCTCTCACCCTGCACAAAAATCAACTCACAATAGATCATGGACCTCGGAATCAGACCAGAGACCCTTCATCTTATAGAAGGAAAATTAGGTCCAAATCTTCAACATGTCAGCTTAGGACCAGACTTCCTTAACAGGACTCTCATGGTACAAGAAATAAAAGCAATAATCAAAAACTGGGATAGATTCAAACTAAAAAACTTTCTCTCAGCAAAGGAAACTATCAGTAATATGAAGAGAGAGTCTGCAGAGTGAGAGAAAATATTTGCCACTCATACTTCAGATAGAGCACTAATTTCCAGAATATATAAAGAACTCAAGAAAATTTACACCAAGAATACAAATAATCCAATCAACAAATGGGCTAAGGAAATGAACAGACACTTCACAGAAGAAGATCTATAAGCAATCAACAGATATATGAAAAAATGTTCAAATCTCTAGTAATAAGAGAAATGAAAATCAAAACTACCCTAAGATTCCATCTCACTCCAATTAGAATGGCGATTATCAAGAACACAAGCAACAATCGGTTTTGGCAAGGATGTGGGGAAAAAGTCACACTCATACATTGCTGGTGGGGTTGTAAATTAGTGCAGCTACTCTGGAAAGCAGTATGGAGATTCCTCAGAAAGCTTGGAATGGAACCACCATTTGACCCAGCTATCCCACTCCTTGGCCTATACCCAAAGGACTTAAAATCAGCATACTACTGAGATACAGCCACATCAATGTTCGTAGCTGCTCAATTCACAGTAGCCAAATTGTGGAACCAACCTAGGTGTCCTTCCATTGATGAATGGATAAAGAAACTGTGGTATATATATACAATGGAATATTACTCAGCCATAAAGAATGATAAATTTATGGCATTTTCAGGCAAATGGATGAAATTGGAAAATATCATGCTGTGATAAGCCAATCTCAAAAACCCAAAGGATGAATGATCTCGCTGATAAGCAGATGATGACACATAATGGGGGGTGGGAGGATTTAATGTTAGGGGTAGGATTAGCGTTAGGGTTAGGAAGGGGGCAAGAATGGAGGAAGGAAGGTCTGTATAGAGGGAAAAGAGGGGTGGGAGGGGTGGGGGAAGGGAAAAATAACAGAATGAATCAAACATTACCCTATGCAAATTTATGATTACACAAATGGTATGCCTTTACTCCATGTACAGAGAAACATGTGTTCTATTTGTTTACAATAAAAAAGAACTAAAATCAGCATACTACAGCAAAACAGTCTCTGCAATGTTTATATCAGCACAATTCACAATAGCAAAATTGTGAAATCAGCCCAGATCCCTGTCAATAGATGAATAGATCAAAAAAGCATGGTATATTTGCACTATGGAATTTTAAATTCAGCAATAAGGAAGAATGAAATAATCCATTTGTAAATGAATGGAAATGGAGAAAATCATGCTAAATGAAATAAGCCAGACTCAGAAAATTAAGGATTCAAAGTTTTTTCTCATATGTGGAAATTAAAACAAAATAAGTAAAGAAGGCAGTGGAAGCGCTTTGGATGTCATAAAGATAAAGGGAAGATCTGAGGAGTAGAAACAAGACAATGACAGGGAGGGAGTAAATAAGGGAAAGTAAAAATTATGGAATGAACCAAAAAGAATCATATTATATACATATAAAAATGTACTAAAGGGAATATTTCCTTCATGCATATGTAGAAAGTCCAATAAAAAATAAATACACAAAGGAGTAAAAGGAAGATCAGTAGAGTAGAGGAGGGAGAAAGGGGGGAGTAATTAGAGGAGGAACTAGAGGGTGGAAGGGATTCAAATCAAATTCTTTGTATGTATAATTTTGTCTAAAGAACCCCAAACTATGTTTAATTATAATAGTCTAAATAAAAAATGGAAGAGCCATGGATTGCCAGGAGTTACTGGAAGCTTTCCAAGAGGCAAAGTAGGATCTTTCCCTAGAAACACTAAAGGGTACATGGCCTTGCCAACATCATGATTTCAGACTTTTATCTCCCAGAATTAGAAAAAAAATTGTTTCTCTAAGTCACCCAGATTATGTCATTTCATTATGGCAGCTCTGAGAAAGTGATACATAGTGTCAATCCAATTTTCACTATGAGTTTCTTTGTAATCTGTTTCATGAAAGTTGGTTTTGTAGTAAGCACTAGTCAGAGCCTAGGAAAGCTCATTGTGCCAGGCAGTAAGATAAGAAGGACTCTAAATAATGTTATAATAAAGGAAAAGGAGAGGGGAGCTGTCCACTTCCCATGTCTCCAATCTTTAGGTGAGCATCAAAGCAGAGCAAACTTGGCTGTAAAGTAAAAGAAAGTACTTAAATAAAACAAAAAAATCAAGTAAAGTGCACAAATGAGAATGCACTTAAAAATACTATGCATGTCAAGGAAATGTTAGACTCTCAAAGTCTTGATATTTCAAAGTTATATAATGAATATATGACAAAAGATTTATTTTTCTTTATAAGCAATTGTTTTCTCCTCTGAATGAATTTCCTCCAAAATAAAAACAATTAAGCTGACTACCTTACAATAATGAAAAGGTGTTGCACATTACTGAGTGATGCACCAATATGCCAAGAAAGTGAGGTTCACATCTACTTAACTGGAAATCTATTGCTCCTGAGTGTGTTTTCCTTTTCTCAGTTTTGGCTACAGCATTCATAGGATACCACTGTTGATAAATGTTACACTGCAAAGGAAAGTCTGTTCTGTTTATTGACCCAGTCAGAAGCACCTATAAACTAACTGTGACTGTCTCCTTGGAAATTTAAAGCATCTTCTGCTCAGTGCCTTGGTCCTCTGTGAGTTTTGCCAACTTCTAGGCTACCTCACATTTCTCCTAAATCTGTTGGTAGAGTTTGGCAATATTCAAGATTCCCAATATATACCTGACTTCCGAAATATGTTAGGCATGTTTCACTTTCTTAACTGTGGATTTAGTCAAGGAATTCTTCCACTGATTCTCCAGGGCATACCTAATTCTTAGAGACACAATTACCTAACATAGAAATATTCCAAGGTAAGATGACCACATGTCTGGCTAAGCCAGGGTTGCCCCAGATTCCTCTTCTTGTTCTAGCATAATAATTAATATCTCTTCTTTATTCTTTCACTTTCCCTACTCAGGGAAATTTAATAAGCTTAATATTGCTCTGTTGAAGTGATAAGTTATATATTGCCACACACAGGAAACAAGTCCATATGAACAATAATCTTCACTGTAGGTGACTGCTGAAGTAGACATTCAAATACCTCAATAAGGTACTGATGTGAAAAGCATTAAGACCAATGAGAGTGAAAAAGGAAGGCCACACCTGACCCATGCATTGCCCATCTCTAGACACACTTCACAACTGAGACCTGTAACTCAGTCACACAGATGTGAACAAGACTTCAAATAAAAATAATTTCGAGTGAATAAATCTTGGAATTTTGACTTTGGGACAAAAGTTCAAACCATTTCTTTGACTAAGTACATGTTTCATCAGTTAAAATGTCATTCGTGCTTTCCACAGAATATTAATATGGTTGTCTTTTGAAAAATTAAATTAATTTTTAAAATCCATCTCCATGAAGATTTGTGAGAACAATATGGTACAAGCACCTCTGTAAAAGTCTTGGTGAATTTCTCCACAATTATTACCTCTTACATTTGTTCCAGTACATTTAAAAGGAATTTGTTTTAAAAAGCTAAATATTATAGAACTAAACTGCACTATAAAATATAAGTCAAATTCCAGTGCCCTGAGTTGAGGTTCTTCAATTAATAATATTTCCCCTACATAATTCAAAAAGTTGATGGGGGAAGTAATAAATACCTGAAGAAAGCCAGGAGGATCAAATGCATACTGGCAACTATTAAACGCCCATCATATAAATTACATTATATATTAAATTTAATGTAAAATCTAAAAAACTATGATCTGTATAAGTAAATTACATTACTAATAAACAGGCATTTTGATTATTCTGTTGCTTTTTTTAAAATTTTCTTTGATTATAGAATAGACTTAATTATCTCTAAACAGAGCATGAGCTATGATGCTATTCACCATTTCAAAAAAAAATTCTCTCACTCTATCAGTTAAAGCAATGTTTTCAGATTAAAAGGGAACTCTTCCTTACATATTTAATCATGGTAGCATATGGGCACAAGGGAAAGAATTTCACTGTGGCAGCTGTGAAAAATTCTAGATCATAGAAATTAAAGTATGAATCCTCCAGTTCAGTTCTCTATAATAAAAGAAAAAAAAAAAACTATGTACTGGAAGTGAATGGGGAACATGTCATTTAGTGAGCATGTATTAGATTTTAATGAAAATAACTATAAATATTTTGTTAATATTTATTGAAAACTCATAAAGATCATAGATACCCTAAACTATATAGATGAACACAGTCTTTCTCTTCCCATCAAATATTTTAGAATTCAACAATTATTTTTTCTAAACATGAAAAAATTCTAATGACAATATGATAGTTAAAAGTTAAATGCCTTGCACAGTCACTTGACTTTACATTTCTTTCACTTGAATATTATGCCAATTTCCTTTGTGAAGATTTACAATTTATACTAGCATTTTAAGTTATCTGAAAGATCTACATTTTCAATAAAGCAGTTTTGCACAGAATTTCCCAAATCATTTTGGCTTTAACACAGATTGATCATCCTATCTTTTTTGGATCACAGTGGAAAATAATTTATATATAACGTTTTCCATGTACCATCATTGAAAATTGTGTGTGTGTGTGTGTGTGTGTGTGTGTGTGAATGTATTTTATTGTGGTGAAATTTATATGACAAAAATTTTCTTTTCAAATAATTTTAAGTGCAAAGTTCTGTAGCATTAAGTATGTTCCCATAGCTGAGAAACCATTCCCGACATCCATCTCTAGATGTTTCATCTCCTCAAACTGAAGCTCCATACCCATTTAACCCCAACTCCATCATTCCTTCCCCTCAGTTCAACAAGTGCCATCCTACCTCCTATCTCTATGAAGCTGACTAGTTCACACTCCTTATAAAAACATTACCATACACTATTTTCCTTCTGTGTCTGAATTGTTTTATTTAGTGTAATATATTCAAGGTTCATCTATGTTGTACTATGTGTCTGAAAATTAAATCTATTTCATGTGTAAATTGTTTATCTGATTAGACTTTTAGATCTGTTTGGCACATGCTAAATTTTAATTATTCGGATAGGAAAGTATTTAAATATATGTCATATTCCCTCTATTGAGTTGATCTCAACTAAGTAAATAAGAGAAGTTTTCATTGGACAAGTGAGAGATTATATTATTGGGGACACTTACAAGACCAAGTGAGACTATGTTGAAAAACAGAACTATCTGTCCCTTCTTCACCCAAGGAAATAGCAGAATAGTATTGACATCTACTGTATTGAAAAAACACCAGTTCAGCAGTCAATGAAACTTTAGTAACAGAAGAGAAGTTGGACATTGTGTCCAAAGTCAAGTGCTAAAATCAACTAATACTCCAGACAGGAATTTTACTAAGAAAACCTGTAAAAGGAAGATAACATAGAATCATTTACTACATGAAAAAAAAAAAAAACCAGAAGGAAAGAAGTTAAGATCCCAAATGTATAATTGCATAGAAGTATGTAATTTTTTAGTTGTTTAAATCAAGAAGCTGTCAAAAAGATGAACTTCCCCCAACAGAAATAAACCAAAATGTCTCTCAAAAATTTAATAAAGTATAGAAAGGAATAAGACATACATTAGAGAAATAAAATCTCCTCACTTTATTCTTTTTGAATGAAAGAAGAGAGCTACATCAAAACTCTACTGAGATCACATTTGTCAGTAGTTTATTTGGCTTAAAAAGTGAGGTGTTTAAAAAATAAATTGACTTGCTGGTTATAATCAGGACAGAAGTATTTCTCCCTTGTTTTCCCATCATTTACTTGAAGTGTCCCTCTTTACTGCTCTTAATAAAATGCTTCCTTTGCCCTCCAGGAGAAGGATTCAATACAAACATCTTTATATTATAAAGGTGACATTTACCTTACTGCAATATTTCTTCCTAATCAACAAAATATCTCACTAAAACAAAGCACTGCAGCAAAATAAATGTCAAATTTTAAATATATTTTTCAAAAGTTCTTACTTGTGGTATAGAAAATGTATTCACTTATTTGGAATTCATGGTTGTTAAAAAGACAAAAGAATCTGCATTGCTACATTACCTCATATGAGAAAATTCCTGTGGGTTGTAAACAAAATTTCATTTTATTTGAAACATGATTGGATTTGAATAGTAATTGGATCTCTTGTCATCCTTCCTGTGAAAGATTCTTTGTAAGAGGCCTGAAAAAAATTAGCCTATTTTTGCCCTCATCTCTGCCAACGTTGTCTGAAGTGATTTCTAGAGTCACATTGGCTGCCTTAGAGGCAATGGAAGCCCTTCTCCTCTTTACTCACGCTCTCTCCTCTATTTCCAAGTGGAGAAAGTAAACAAGAAAATTATAACATTTAATGAAGGCTAACAACCCAAAATTTGTGTCTCTAAAGGGAAAGTACAAAGAGGTTCCTTCTCACATCTATCTTTTTCTTTAACCAAAGTACAAGTTCATGCACACACACATACAATGAAATGACACTAATTAGAACTATTTTTTGAACAAATAGAAAAGATTTTGCTACCTTAGCAACAAGCACCACAACATGAACATAGAGACCACCAAAGGAATAATGCTCACAATTTTAGAGTGAGAATGCACATTCATCTTAGGTCACAGAGATTGACTTTACCTTGACAGAAACAAAGGCTATTTGAAATCCAACACTTGTTGGGGGAAAAGCTGATCAACAAGTAAGCTATTAGTTGACTTACAACAAGTTACTGGGTTTTTGTCACTCCCATCAGAGCAGTCTTGCTTAGAGGCACAGACTAAATCTTGGGTGATGCACTGACAACTGGCACAGGTGAATTTCTCTGCAAAGCAAAGCTTTCTGGAGAGAGTTCCTCCAAAAGACATATATTCATATCTGGTCAAGCTCAATAAAACTTCTCTGGCTCAAAAGAGCACCTTCAAAAACTATCTGCAGGGAGAAAGGATCAATTTATGAATTTATAATCTCTTTTAAAAGACAAAAACAAAAACTAAAGAAGGATAGCAAAGATGAAACAGTAATTGAGAGAACCACCTGTTTAAAAAGCAACCAAAATGCAAATGATAACAAAGTTTGAGAAATTTGACCCATACTCTTAAGACTAATGGGTTCAATTAAGGCCTCTGAAACACCACCTAGGATCACACCAATTCTGCATCTCATTTAACTATATAAATGTCCTTGACCTTCAAATTTGTTACTTGGGTATCATCTTTACAGATCTTTCATTTTCAGGGAAAACTAAAGCACTTTCATTACCTATACAAAGAGCTGTAACTGTATCTGGTTTTTAACTACTAAAATTAGTATTTGAATGCATGAAGAGAAATATCAAGGAAATAGAAAGGGGCACAGTGTGAAAAAGATGATTACAAAATGAATCTACATCGTGTATAGTCATATAAACGAAATGATGTACCCCATTTGTGTACAATGAATCAAAATGCAGTCTATAAAAATAATAAAATAAATAAATAAAAATGTTATTTTAACTGTTCTTACTATAGTCAAAACAAGTGTGTACTATACTCCAAGTATATTGCTCAGTTTGAGGAACATTATTAAACTAATAATGCTAACAGTTATCTAACTATCACCAAGGTAAAGTGTTCAGTAATGTCTGAGAGAGACAGGAAAAGACCACAGTGAGCCACCTGAGGTCTGCAGTGTCAACAGCATTGAGTGCTGGGCCACTTGGCAGCATCTCCAGTTGCATCTAAGTCAACCCATACTGGATCAATGAGAATGACAAGGCTGTTCTCTGCATTAGCCAGGAAGGAAGATTACTCCAGTGAGTGGGAAACCCAGAACTGCTGCATGACATTGCTCTGTGCTTCCTCTATACTGAAGTTCCCTGAAAGCACCAAGATTTCTCACACCTGTGCTCTTTCAAACATCTGAAATGCCCAAAGAGCACAACATTTAATTTAGAATAAATGGAAATGGAAACACAGCTCCAAACTATGGCTTTTGGGCCAAATCCTGGTGCCAAGGAACATCTCTACTCCCATCACAAAACATTCATTTAAAAATGAGTTGTCTCTAAAAGTAACCAACATTTGATAATTTAGATTCTATATCAACCACTGAAAATAAAGTAACAGAAGCATAAACCCTGAGAAAGTGTTCTGAACTACTAGAAATCAGCCCTAGGAAACCCAGACTCCAGAGGTGGCTGGCTCTGTGGAATATGAATCTGAAGCTAGCAAAGCATAGGAGATAATGTGTCCTTCAACAAGGGCAAAATGTAGTTTCTTTCTTTTAAAAAATATATGGACAAATATTTTCTCTTCATAAAAAACTTTCAAGATAACCTTTCTCCCAGAATTCCAGAACCTCCCACCCTTCCTGTAACATGTCCAGTCACTGAAATGTTTCTTGTTCTTATTGTTCTATTTAATGTATGCTCTATAACAAAAGGTACAATATACCCAAATCAGTTCCCTTTGTAGCAGATTCTTTTAATGAAAAGAAAAGCTTCAAACTGAATGCAATACCAAAACTGGTGAAATGTGAGGTTAAAGTAAAAAGGCAACATAGCATCATCCCATCAGAGCAGTTTTTCCCCCTAATCTGTCTAATGAGGAAACAGCATTCACCTGCCCAAGTGCCTATTTCTTGCAGAGTCATACAGGAGCTAGAAAGAGAAGACCTGAAGGACAGAGTTGCAATATATTTAAAAATAGACATTAACCCTGTTTTAGTTTGGACAAGTTTTTGAAGTTAGTGCTCTTTGCTTCAGGGTGGTCTATAAGAAATTTTACCATGGGAACAAGGCACAGTGGCAGTCATCTTGCTGGCACAGCTCATCTGGGTACAGGCAAACCATGCCTGTGTGAGGACCCTGACCACTTGCCTAGATAGAAGAACATACACAGAGAGACTCAGCCTTATCTCTTCTGGATAACTGAAACTCTGAATAAAGGAAAAGAAAGGCATTGAATAAAGGAGGAAATCAATTAGCTATTTCTCTTAAACAACTATATGGAGACCTTTCACTTTACAAACTCATTCCATAAATGCAGATTCAGTTGACTTTGATTTTTAAATTTCTTTTCATAAGCTATTAGAACTATACAACATTATTAAATGAATAACACTTGCAACCACAAGACCAAGTTCAGTTTTTTATAACTTAACTTCCCATATATTCTAAACACTTAATGCTTTGAAAAATGTTTCAGGGTCATAGCAGCACTGTATTCTACACATAGCTCTATAAACAAAAGCATGTGTCTGCAAAATCCAGATGAACTCTAGCATCTAAAAAGCATCTAGGTTAATCAAGAGTCAGACATTTAAATCAACCAAATTATACCTCATTAGGAATCAGAGAAAGGAATATTATTTTATAATGTGTAGTACTCATTTCCAATATATACTTAACCAACAAAACTGGAAGCTGGTAAAGTGTTCTATATATTTATCTTCAATTCTTTCCACCCTTTCCAAGAGAAGAGTTATTTCATCATGAACATACTCCTCAGGCAGTATCATGCAGATTTCTGATTCCTTCCTCTACCTTATCTTGTGGTAGAATTCAACTGTTCAACTATTTTTTCCTATTACTTTTCAGGGTCTGTTTTCTTCCTTATGTATTGGAAGCTAAACTGTGCACACTGCAGTTAAAGTAAGTTGGAAGCATACATTTTTGCAGTTCACTCATACATCAGAATGCTGCTTTTAAAATACAATTCTAATTGTTGTCCCGACCCGCGGGAAATCAACGCAGGATGGCGAACCTAAGAGAGAAGGAATGAAGGGACAAGAGACACAGGGAGTGACAGCAAGACAGGAATTCTGATCAAGCTGCAAATTTTTATTGTTCTCATGGGTATTTATGCTGAGGGAATGAGGGGTATGATGAGACACAGGCTGGTTGGCTGTGTTTTTCTTTTGGGCTCCTGATAAGGTGCAAGTTTACGCCAGCGGGAAGGTGAAATCCCGAAAGAGAAGCGGGGGTGGTGCCATAGGCAGAACTATCAGCCGGGAGTGGGGAGGGGGCGCACTCCAGGAACCCATCAGCCATCAGCTGCAGGGTGCCTGAGTCAGCTGCAGGGTATTTGCGCAGGGGAGGCAACCGCAAAATGCTCCCTGGGCTGCTGCTTATCATAAAGATCAGAACATCCTCAGAATGAGAACTTCTTCTTGGTCCCTGACAAATTGTTTTCTTTTTCTCTAGTAAAATTTTGCTTTTCACAACTCTTATTCACAGCATCAATGTTAAATTTCTGAATAATAGATCCCTGACAGAAGCAGCACCAACAGCATTCAGACATGCACAGCAGGATCACAGTGGTCCATCAAGAAAGTAAAGGGAGGTGCTCACCTGACCAGAGATAAAGCTTCTGAAATCCATGGAAGAGGTCATCACCAATGCCACTGCCACTACACTCTTGGACCTCTCAAGGGTAGGGAGCGCACCCCTTGGTGGAAGCCCAGCCCACTTGCAGGTGAGTTGCTTCTGCTGTCACAAAGGACTCAGTGCGGTCCACCATGAGTTCATAGTACAAATTCTTACAGTAAGCAGACCCTTCACTGATACCCAGCAAGATGTTGGGCTTTATGCTTGGAAGAGAGGAAAAGAGCATGTGAGCCAAGGCTGGGTCTCTCTCCCCTATGTCCTGTGCATCTCACTGTTCTGATCCTCAGTCCTGCTTTCCTTGGGGCCACTGTAATATGTCTCCTTCAGTGCTACAGAGACATTAAAACAGGCAGAAAAAAAACAGCCTCTCAGCTCACCTTCAGGGAAAGGTGCTTGCATTTTTGGTCTAATGGACAATGTCACTCAAGAGTCTAGGAGTATGTCTTATTTGCTCTACATGAATATTTTCAATCATTAATCAAATGTAAGTCTCAAAGTGAGACACCTGGGGCAGCAGGCTTCTGGAACTGATGGGGTTGTTATTAACCCAGGACACACAGTTCCCAGGCTTAGCTTCACATCACACAGGTGTGAGGTGGAAGTAGATCTGCCTATCCTCCATGAAAAACCCAAAGTGACAAGTAGGGACTGCTCATTCCATGCCCTGTTATGAACTGAAGAATTTTAGCAATTTCTATGTAATTTCTTTTTACTCTGCAGTTGCCCCAAGCATTAGTGATGGTCTCAGGGAATATCACTCATTAGGGTAAGTCTCTTATATAAGGAAGTCTTAAACCAATCCTGTTAAAACAACACAATGCAGAATACACAACTCACTTAACACCTTTGTTTAAAGTACAATGAAGTAGCATAGCTCTCATGGGCAGCTGCTAGAAGCTGCAGTTGCTGCCACCACAAGGAGTATTTTTTTGATTGTGAAATGTGGTGTTATTATATTTGTTTATTTCTGGGGATTGGAAAACTGATGGTGACAGGGCATGGCAGTTAAAAGCTGGGTCTGGAGGTGGACCTGAGTTCTACCCTCCTGTTCTGTGCTCCTCGCCTACTATCTGGAGGTAAGGTAGTGCCCAAGAATGTACACACACACAATAGAACATGTGGCTTAGTAGCTGGCATGTTACACTTAATGAACATTAGAGTCTTTGAAAGGCATATCTCACTGTAGATGCCATTTTATTGGCTATTTGTGGAACTTATTGTGTTTCAGACTTCCTTTTATCCTATTTAGTGGATGACTCAAAGTGATATTGAAGGCTAATATTTTTGGTCATACTATAAGAAGGCATGACATAATTATATACCACTATAGCCCTGTTTATTTGTCAGCCTGCTCCTGAAGAAATCAGCAACAGTCCATTACACATGAACATGAACAGAAGTTCTTACACATGTTTGTGATAAATCCATATTTTGTTTGCCCATCTATTATCATTATTCCATCCTTTTGGTAGAAAACAATACTTATACAATTCACCAGGGAAATACAGTAAAAATGCTAATAAAACAGACCATCTATTTCTGGCTACAGAGCTGGACCAAGAGCTTTTCCCCTATGTAATCTATTTGTGACATTGTCTATCTGAATTTACCTGCTAACATGATTCACGAGATGGGTCTGCAGTAAAAGATCACATTCTGGCAGGACATGTCACTGATGAAATGCTGGTTACACTGGATGGTGACCCCAAGGCAAACACAGAGTGAACAGAAGACAACCAGGACCTGAAAGAAAAGCCATGTCCAGCTGAGTCTAGCTGACCTCAGATCCAGGAATCATCATCACCTTCCAGGAAGCAAACCCACCCCCAGCTACATCTTATTCAGTCATTTTAACACACAGTGGGCATACTTCTGGTTTTCTAACCTGTCCTCATACACAAATTGAGAACTGTTCATGTCCCTACTGGCATGAAGAAGAAACACTGATGAGTATTACCAACCAACCACTGAGATGAGAAGCACTTAGGAAGAATTCAAAATATCTTTGAAGAGCTATTTTAAAATATATTACTTTTTAATTTAACTAGTACATGAAAACATTAAAATTTTACATATTTTTGGAGTACCTACAGGTATAATTTGTGTGCAGTTAAAATGGGGCAAACATTTCTATCCCCAGAAACATGTATCATTTCCTTGTGGTGGAGACATTCAAATGCTTTCTTCTAGCTTCCTGAAACATACAGAACACTGTTGCCACACTCTAAATGGTTCCAGAATTCATTCGCAAAAGTAAAATGGCTAACTTACTTTATGATTTCTCCACTGCTTATCTTAAAGTAAGATAATGGATTTAATATGTCTTCAATAGTATGTAGCACTTCTGTACTCTCCACTAACACACAGTGCCAAACTTCAAGAACACCTAAGGATAAATCAGGTAAAATGTGACTGGTCAACCCACAGGGATGTTCCCCCTTCACATTCGATGAGCTGTGTTCACTCTCTTCCATATAGAACTACCCTGTGCTCAATGTGTTTGCTTCAGAGCACTGCAAATGGTGATAGATGATATTTGCAAGAAGGGACTGATACCCAAAAATGATGAAATTGCTGAAGAAAGAAAAGCCAAAACTCTAAGATGGAGTTAAGTGAGAAGACTGGTGATTCCACCAGGAGAAATATCAAGGAAATCCACCCATCACACATAACCCCACCAGGCCAAGCAAGAAAGGAAGATGGAAGCCTGTTATGGTTTGGATACCAAGTGTCCCTGGTAAAGCTCATGCATCAGAAACAAGATATCTAATGTACCAATGTTCAAAGGTGAAATGACTGGATTGTGAGAGCTGTAACTTAATCAGTGAATCAATTAATAGCTTAAATGGAGGACTGTTAACTGTAGGAAGATGGGGCATGAATGTAGAAAGTAGTACTCTGGAGACATGCCTTAGGGGTCTATATTTTGTCCCTGACCCCTCAATGGCTCTGCTTCATGGCTGTCACAAGCCTAGCAACTCTCCTCTGTCATGGCATTCCACCATGGTGTCCTGCCTCACTCAGACCCATGGAAATGATGTTTGCTGAACATAAACTGAGCCAAAATAAACTCACCCTCCTCTAAGTTCTTCTTGTCAGGTATCTCAGTCACAGCAGCAAGAAGCTGAATAACACACAGTGCCTGAGTAAAGGCTTGAGCCAAAGACACACTGGTGTGCTTCATGTACAGAGAGCAGGGAAGGGATACATCACACAGGGCCAGGTGTGGGCTTCTTAACACTGAAGATATAATCCTACAATAATACAGCCAGCTCAATGCAGATCCTTCAGCTCCTTGAAGTTTAGAGTACACAATGTTTCTCAGTTTGCACAAGAGAAATATAAAAATAAACACAAAGCAAATAGAAATACACAATCATACACTAATGGAAAAGATACAAAATGGAAACTTAAAAGTTTGAAAAAGAAAGAAAAACTCATTGTGAGACTGCTCAGCAAGATCTTTAAGTTTCACGAGTACATCCATGTTCATTTTTTGGTGCAAGCTTGCCTTGTCAATAGTGGGAATGCCTGGCAGCCATGAGCCCAATGCACAGAGTACTCAGTGTCCCATCCCTACCCTCCCCCATCAAGTACATACACAAACATCTATACCTATATCTGAGAGTTACAGAGAATTGCAAGGGCCTCCAAAGAACCTTGCAGAAAAATCCACACACCTCAGACAGAGTTCACTTTCTTGGAAAAGATATACAAAGTGTCAGTTTTACAAAGGCAGAATATAGAAGTAATTATATGGTTGTCACAGTCTACTGTAAACTCCAGTCCACATCTATTAGAAAATGAAGGCTTTAATTTCTTTATTTATAACTTAGTTTTTAAAAACATGAACATGTTTCTGTTTAAAAATAACCCCAAAAGATCTAGAAATAATTTTGAGGTTCTTCAAAATCAGTGGTTATTTTTCAATGACCCAATGACGATTGAAAATCAAAATGAGCAGAAAATAATGATATAAGAAGCTGCGGGGGGTTTCAAGATGGCGGACTAGAGGGCAGCTGCATTTCATGTTGCTCCAGGACTCAAGATTCAAAAGAGGAGATAGTGAGTGACTTGGGACCAATTCAAAGCTGCCGGGTGAGTTTCTCCCATTGGGGAGGTGTCCCGGATGGGGTGGTAGCCCCGGAACACAGGGAACTTTGTGAAGTAGAGTGGCTCGGCGAGATGCCCCTCCCCCCACCGGAGCGGTAAACACGGATAGCGGGGGAACTTTGCAGAGGAGGCCGCGCAGCACACCGCTTGGTTTTGGAGCAATCTGCCGGGGCTCCGGCGGCTGCCAGAGAAAGAGTTGGGCGGCGAGCTATTTGGACTCAGCAACTGCCTGAACAATGGGGAGGGGGCTGTCCTGAGGAGGTGGAGGTGGGCAGTGAGTTGCTTGGTCTCCAAGCGCCCACACAGAACACCGGGTGGCTGCCTGGAGGAAGAGATGAGCAGCGGGTCACTGGGGCTTGGAGCATATCTATGACGCTCCAATGACTGCTCAGAGGATGGGTCGCATAGCCAGGCGATTAGGTGCATAGCACGGTCCGGTCTGGGGAACTAGGCACCTTTTCTTGAAAAACTACACAGAGACAAGCTGAGGGGCAGAGCGAAGGTTCCAGGACTGCGGGCAGCTTCTCTAAGGAGGGACAACCTAAGGAGACTCGTCTGCGAAGGGTGAGACTCCCAGGCCCAGGAGGTAGGTCTGGGTCCCTGGGAACTTTGCCTGGGAAAGCTGCCTTGCCCAGGGGGCAAGACAACCCTCACCCCGCTGGAGCTGTGAACTCGGAAAGCAGGGAACTTTGCAGAGGAGGCCACGCAGCACACCGCCTGGTTTTGGAGCAATCTGCCGGGGCTCCAGCGGCTACCAGAGAAAGAGTTGGGCGGCGAGCTATTTGGACTCAGCAACTGCCTGAACAACGGGGAGGGGGCTGTCCTGAGGAGGTGGAGGTGGGCAGTGAGTTGCTTGGTCTCCAAGCGCCCACACAGAACACCAGGTGGCTGCCTGGAGGAAGAGACGAGCAGTGGGTCACTGGGGCTTGGAGCATATCTACGAGACTCCAAGTGACTGCTCAGAGGAGGAGTCCCATAGGCAGGTGATTAGGTGCAAAGCACGGTTCAGTCCGGGGACCTAGGCACCTATTCTTGAAAGAGCTACACAGAGACAAGCTGAGGGGTGGAGCGAAGGTTCCAGGACTGTGGGCAGCTTCTCAGAGGAGGGGCTACCTAAGGAGATTCATCTGTGAAGGGCAGGGCCCCCAGGCCCAGGAGGTAGGTCCAGGCCCCTGGGAACATTGCCTGGGAAGGCTGCCATGTCCAGGCGGTAGTTGTGGACTGAGGGGAACCTTTAGGAGGGGAACTGACCAGCGAGACCTCCCCACTGGGTGAGTCTTCCCTGCCGGGTGAGGTTTTCCCACAAGGACGGTAAAACCAGAGACACAGGACCAAACAGGCCTTGCCTCAGCCCGCAGCCTAGTTCCCCTTTAGATGACCATTGGTCAACAAGTAGAGGCACCTCTGCCCACTAGCAGGGAATATACCCCACCTGAAGACCACTACCCCTAGAGAGGCAGATTCCTTGGGTAGCACCGCAGTATCAAATTCCTCTAAGACTTCAGGCTACTGAAGGATAAGAGGGGATACACTAGCAATCTTCAGGGACATTATAAGTCAATAGAGGAAATCTGCAACATCTCAGCAGTCCACTGATACCTGAACGACATGAGAAAACAAGGGAAGAAAATGCCTCAAACAAATCTGGATGTTACATCAATAAAATCCAATGAAAGCATGGCAGAAGAAATGTCAGAAAGGGAGTTCAGAATGTACATAATTAACAGGATAAGGGAAGCAAACGATGAAATGAAAGAGCAAACGCAGGCATTGAATGAATGCACCAATCGACAGTTAAAAGAGCAAATACAGGAAGCAAAAGACCATTTCAATAAAGAGTTAGAGATACTGAAAAAAAAACCAAACAGAAATCCTTGAAATGAAGGAAACAATAAACCAAATTAAGAACTCCATAGAAAGCACAACCAATAGGATAGAACACCTGGAAGACAGAACCTCAGATATTGAAGACAAAATATTTAACGTTGAAAACAAAGTCTAACAAACAGAGAAGATGGTAAGAAATCATGAACAGAATCTGCAAGAACTATGGGATATCATGAAAAGGCCAAATTTGAGAATTATTGGGATTGAGGAAGGCTTAGAGAAACAAACCAAAGGAATGAACAACATATTCAATGAGATAATTTCAGAAAATTTCCCAAATCTGAAGAATGAAATGGAAAATCAAGTTCAAGAGGCTTATAGGACTCCAAATACACAAAATTACAACAGACCCACAGCAAGGCACATTATAATGAAAATACCTAACATACAAAATAAAGACAGAATCTTAAAGGTTGTGAGAGAAAAGAACCAAATTACATTCAGGGGGAAACCAATACGGATATCAGCAGATTTTTCAAACCAGACCTTAAAAGCTAGAAGGACCTGGAATAACATTTTTCAAGCCCTAAAAGAAAATGGATGCCAACCAAGAATCCTATACCCAGCAAAGCTTACCTTCAAATTTGACGATGAAATAAAATCTTTCCGTGATAAACAAAAGCTAAAAGAATATACAAAAAGAAAGCCAGCATTACAGAATATTCTCAGCAAAATATTCCATGAACAAGAGATGAAAAACAAAGAAGCAAATCAGCAAAGGGAGGAATTAACCTAAAGGAACTCTCAAATAAAGAGGAACGAAGTCGTGTCAAAAATAAACAAATAAATGAATAAAATGAGTCAAATGACCGGGAATAAAAATCATATCTCAATAATAACCCTGAATATTAATGGCCTGAATTCATCAATCAAAAGACATAGACTGGCAGATTGGATAAAAAAGAAAGATCCAACAATATGTTGACTGCAAGAGACTCATCTCTTAGAAAGAGATAACCAAAGACAAAAGGTGAAAAGATGGGAAAAAACTTACCATGAACATGGACCCAGCAAAAAAGCTGGGGTATCCATCCTCATTTCAGATAAAGTGGACTTCAAGCCAAAGTTAGAAGGGATAAAGAAGGACATTTCATACTGCTTAAGGGAACCATAAATCAGCAAGACATAACAATCATAAATATCTATGCCCCAAACAGTGGCTCACCCATGTGTGTCAAACGAATCCTTCTCAATCTCAGAAACCAAATAGACCACAATACAATAATACTAGGTGATTTTAACATGCCTCTCTCACCATTGGACAGATCTTCCAAACAAAAATTGAACAAAGAAACCATAGATCTCAATAAAACAATCAATAATTTAGACTTAACAGACATTTATAGAATATACCATCCAACCAAGAGTGAATACACTTTTTTCTCAGCAGCACATAGATCCTTCTCTAAAATAGACCATATATTATGCCACAAAGCTAATATTAGCAAATACAAGAAGATAGAGACACTTCCTTGTATTTTATCAGATCATAATGGATTGAAATTAGAAATAAATGAAAGAGTAAAAAACAGAAATTACTCCAACACCTGGAGATTAAACAATATGCTATTATATGATGAATGGATAACAGAAGATATTAGGAAGGAAATTTAAAAATTCTTAGAGGTAAATGAGAACAAAGAAACATCATATCAAAATCTCTGGGACACTATGAAAGCAGTACTTAGAGGAATATTTATTTCATGGAGAGCATTCAATAAAAGAAGCAAAAATCAACAAATAAACGACCTAACACTACAGCTCAAAGCCCTAGAAAAAGAACAGGCCAATACCAACAGTAGTAGAAGACAGGAAATAGTTAAACTCAGAGCTGAAATCAACGAAATTGAAACAAAAGAAACAATACAAAAAATTGACAAAATAAATAGTTGGTTCTTCGAAAAAATAAACAAAATTGATAAACTTTTAGCCACACTAACAAAGAGAAGACTAGAGAGAACACAAATCACCAAAATTCGAAATGAACAAGGAAATATCACAACAGACATGATTGAAATACAAAACATAATTAGAAGCTATTTTGAAAATCTATACTCCAACAAAATAGAAAATTTCGAAGATATCAAGTTTCTAGAGACATATGAATTGCCTAAACTAAATGAGGACGACATACACAATTTAAATAGACCAATTTCAAGTAATGAAATAGAAGAAGTCATCAAAAGTCTACCAACAAAGAAAAGTCCAGGACCTGATGGTTTCTCAGCCGAGTTCTACAAAACCTTTACAGAAGAGCTCATTCCAATACTCCTCAAAGTATTCCATGAAATAGAAGAGGAGGGAACCCTCCCAAACTCATTCTACGAAGCCAATATTACCCTGATACCTAAACCAGACAGAGACACATCAAGGACAGAAAATTTCAGACCAATATCCTTAATGAACATCAATGCAAAAATTCTCAACAAAATTTTAGCAAATCGCATACAAAAACATATTAAAAAGATAGTGCACCATGATCAAGTGGGTTTCATCCCAGGGATGCAAGGTTGGTTCAACATCAGGAAATCAATAAATGTAATTCACCATATCAACAGACTTAAAGTCAAGAATCACATGATTATTTAGAGAGATACAGAAAAAGCATTTGATAAAATACAGCACCCCTTCATGCTCAAAACACTAGAAAAAATAGGAAGAGTGGGAACATTCCTTAACATTGTAAAGGCCATCTATGCTAAGCCCATGGCTAATATCATTCTTAATGGTGAAAAACTGAAAGCATTCCCCCTAAAATCTGGAACAAGGCAGGGATGCCCTCTCTCACCACTCCTATTCAATATCGTCCTTGAAACTCTAGCCAGAGCAATTAGACAGACCAAAGAAATTAAAGGGATACGAATAGGAAAAGAAGAACTCAAACTATCCCTCTTTGCTCATGATATGATTATATACTTAGAGGAACCAGAAAATTCCACCAGAAAACTCTTAGAACTCATAAGTGAATTTAGTAAAGTAGCGGGATATAAGATCAATGCTCATAAATCTAATGCATTTTTATACATAAGTGATGAATCTTCAGAAAGAGAAGTTAGAAAAACTACCCCATTCACAATAGCCTCAAAAAAAATAAAATACATGGGAATCAATCTCACAAAAGAGGTGAAAGACCTCTACAATGAGAACTACAGAGCACTAAAGAAAGAAATTAAAGAACACCTTAGAAGATGGAAAGATCTCCCATGTTCCTGGATGGGCAGAATTAATATTGTCAAAATGGCCATACTACCAAAAGTGCTATACAGATTCAATGCAATTCCAATTAAAATCCCAATGACGTAACTTACAGAAATAGAACAAGCAATCATGAAATTTATCTGGAAGAATAAGAAACCCAGAATTCCTAAAGCAATCCTTCGCAGGAGAAATGAAGCAGGGGGTACTGCAATACCAGAACTTCAACTGTACTACAAAGCAATAGTAACAACAATGGCATGGTATTGGTACCAAAATAGAAAGGTAGATCAATGGTACAGAATAGAGGACACGGACACAAACCCAAATAAATATAATTTTCTCATACTAGACAAAGGGGCCAAAAATATGCAATGGAGAAAAGATAGCCTCTTCAACAAATGGTGCTGGGAAAATTGGAAATCCATATGCAACAGAATGAAACTAAACCCATATCTCTCACCATGCACGAAACTAAACTCAAAATGGATTAAGGATCTTGGAATCAGACCAGAGACCCTGCATCTTGTAGAAGAAAAAGTAGGTCCAGATCTTCAACATGTCGGCTTACGACCAGACTTCCTCAACAGGACTCCAATAGCACAAGAAATAAAAGCAAGAATTAATAACTGGGATAGATTCAAACTAAAAAGCTTTCTCTCAGCAAAGGAAACTATCAGCAATGCGAAGAAAGAGCCTACAGAGTGGGAGAAAATCTTTGCCAATCATACTTCAGATAGAGCACTAATCTCCAGAATCTATGAAGAACTCAAAAAACTCAACACCAAGACTACAAATAACCCAATCGACAAATGGTCTAAGGAAATGAACAGACACTTCACAGAAGAAGACCTACAAACAATCAACAAACATATGGAAAAATGTTCAACATCTCTAGTAATAAGAGAAATGCAAATCAAAACCACCGTAAGATTCCATCTCACCCCAATCAGAATGGCGATTATCAAGAATGCAAGCAACAACAGGTGTTGGCGAGGATGTGGTGAAAAGGGTACACTCATACATTGCTGGTGGGGCTGCAAATTAGTGCAGCCACTCTGGAAAGCAGTATGGAGATTCCTTAGAAAACTTGGAATGAAACTACCATTTGACCCAGCTATCCCACTCCTTGGCCTATATCCAAAGGACTTACAATCAGCATACTACAGAGATACAGCCACATCAATGTTCATTGCTGCTCAATTCACCATAGCCAGATTGTGGAACCAACCTAGATGCCCTTCAGTTGATGAATGGATAAAGAAACTGTGGTGTATATATACAATGGAATATTACTCAGCCATAAAGAATGATAAAATTAAGGCATTTGCAGGCAAATGGATGAAATTGGAGAATATCATGCTAAGTGAGATATGCCAGTCTCAAAAAACCAAAGGAAGAATGATCTCACTGATAAGTGGATGATGATACATAATGGGGCGTGGGGGGGTTAGTTTTTAGGGTTAGAGTGAGGGTTAGGGAGGGGGGCAAGAAAGGGGGAAGGAAGGACTGTATAGAGGGAATAGAGGGATGGGAGGTGTGGGGAGAAGGGGAAAAATAACAGAATGAATCAACCAACATCATCCTATGTAAATTTATGATTACACAAATCGTATGCCTTTACTCTATGTACAGAGAAACAACATGTATCCCATTTGTTTACAATAAAAAAATAAACAAATAAATAAAAAAAGAAGCTGCTAAGTTAAGGTTTTCATAAGTATACCAAAACTGTTCACTTCTTTTGTCACTATTAAAAATGCAGCAAGATTAGCTAGAAATTTTTTTAAATGAGAAGTTTCCAAATAAAAATTAGGATTTTCAACTTCTCTTTAAAAAGTGGAAGATCTATCCCAGGAAACTCAGGAGGCTGTGGCAGGAGGATCACAAGTTTGAGGCCAGCCTCAGCAACTTAGCAAGCCCCTCAGCAACTAAGAAAATCTCAAAATAGTTTTCAAGATGGCGGCCTAGAGGGCGTCTGCATTTCACATTGCTCCAGGACGCAGGATTCAAAAGAGGAGACAGTGAGAGACTTGGGACCAACTCAAAGCCGCCGGGTGAGTCTCTCCCATTGGGGAGGCGTCCCGGATGAAGCGGTAGCCCCGGAACGCAGGGAACTTTGTGAAGTAGTTTTGCTCGGCGAGACGCCCCTCCCCCCATTGGAGCGGTAACATGGACAACCGGGATCATCGTAGAAGAGGCGGCTCAGCACAGGGCTTGGACTCAGAGCAACCACTGGGGCTCCGGGCGGCTGCCTGAGGAGGAGCTGTGTGGTGAGCTGTTTAGACTCAGAGTAATCGCTTCTGAACACCGGGGGTTGCCCGGAGGAAGAGGGAGAAACGCGGCGGGTCGCTTGGTCTAGGAGTGACTGCATCAGAGCCACAGGTGGTTGCCAGAGGAGGAGCTCCATCGCGAGCTGTTTGGACTCAGAACAACTGCTTCTGAACACCCGGGGGGTTGCCCGGAGGAAGAGGAGAAGCGCGGTGGGTCACTTGGTCTAGGAGTGACTGCATTAGAGCCACAGGCAGTTGCCAGAGGAGGAGGCAAGTGGTGAGTTGATTGCACTCAAAGCGACCGCTCCTGAACACCGGTGACCTGCCTGGAGGAGGAGCGTGGTGGGTCACATGGTCTCAGAGCCACCGCCCCTGAACACCCGGGGGGCTACCCCAAGGAGGAGGAGGAGGAACAGGGCGGGTCACTTGGGCTTGGAGTGACTGCCTAGGGCTACGGGAGGTTGGCGGGAGGAGGAGACGCGAAGTGAGTTGCTTGGACTCCTAGTGACTGTGTCGGAAACCGGGCTGCTATCCGGTGGAGGAGGTGTGTGGCGGGTCTCTGGGTATCGGAGCTATTGTACAGGGCTCCAGGTGGCGGCTCAGAGGAGGGGCCGCATAGTCAGGCGATTAGGTGCAGAGTAGGGACCCAGGAGCTAGGTGGATTCTTGCTGGAAGAGCCGCACAGAGACACGCCTAGGGGCGGAGCGAAGTTTCCAGGACTGCGGAGAGATTATCTGGGAGAGGCAGCCTAAGGAGACTCGCCTGCGAAGGGTGAAGCTCCCAGGCCCAGGAGGTAGGTCTGGGCACTTGGGAACGTTGCAGAGGAAGACAGCCCAGCCCAGGCGGTAGTTGTAGATTGAGGGGAACCTCTAGGAGGGGAACTGACCAGCAAGACGTTCCCACCGAGTGAGTCTTCCCTACCTGGAGAGGTTTTCCCACAGGGATGGTAAAAAGAGACACAGGCACAAACAGGACTTGCCTCAGCCCGCAGCCTAGTTCCCCGTTGGATGACCATTGGTCAACAAGTGGAGACACCTCTGACCACTAGCAGGGAATATACGCCACCTGAGGGTCACCACCCTAGAGAGGCGGCTTCTTCGTGAAGCTCCGCATTATCAACTTCCTCCAAGACTTCAGGCTACTGAAGGATAAGAGAGGATATACTAGCAATCTTCAGGGACATTATAAGTCAATAGAGGAAAACTGCAATATCTTAATGACCCACTGATTCCTGAACAATATGAGAAAACAAGGGAAGAAAATGCCCCAAACAAATCTAGATGTTACATCAATAGAATCCAACGACAGCATGGCAGAAGAAATGACAGAAAGGGAGTTCAGAATGTACATAATTAAAATGATTAGGGAAGCAAATGATGAGATGAAAGAGCAAATGCAGGCATTGAATGATGAGATGAAAGAGCAAATGCAGACATTGAATGATCGCACCAATCGACAGTTAACAGAGCAAATTCAGGAAGCAAAAGATCATTTCAATAAAGAGTTAGAGATATTGAAAAAAAAAACAAACAAATCCTTGAAATGAAGGAAACAATAAACCAAATTAAGAACTCCATAGAAAGCATAACCAATAGGATAGAACACCTGGAAGACAGAACCTCAGATATTGAAGACAAAACATTTAACCTTGAAAACAAAGTTGAACAAACAGAGAAGATGGTAAGAAATCATGAACAGAATCTGCAAGAACTATGGGATATCATGAAAAGGCCAAATTTGAGAATTATTGGGATTGAGGAAGGCTTAGAGAAACAAATCAAAGGAATGAACAATCTATTCAATGAAATAATTTCAGAAAATTTCCCAAATCTGAAGAATGAAATGGAAAATCAAGTTCAAGAGGCTTATAGGACTCCAAATACACAAAATTACTATAGACCCACAGCAAGGCACATTATAATGAAAATACATAACATACAAAATAAAGACAGAATCTTAAAGACTGTGAGAGAAAAGAACCAAATTACATTCAGGGGGAAACCAATACGGATATCAGCAGATTTTTCAATCCAGACCCTAAAAGCTAGAAGGGCCTGGAACAACATTTTTCAAGCTCTGAAAGAAAATGGATGCCAACCAAGAATCTTATACCCAGCAAAGCTTACCTTCAAATTTGACGATGAAATAAAATCTTTCCATGATAAACAAAAGCTAAAAGCATTTACAAAAAGAAAGCCAGCATTACAGAACATTCTCGGCAAAATATTTCATGAGGAAGAAATAAAAAACAAAGAAGCAAATCAGCAAAGGGAGGAATTATCCTAAAGGAACTGTCAAATAAAGGAGGAACCAAGATGTGTCAAAAAATAAATAAATAAATAAATAAAATTTTAAATATGAACCAAATGACCAGGAATACAAATCATATCTCAATAATAACCCTGAATGTTAATGGCCTGAATTCATCAATCAAAAGACATAGACTGGTGGATTGGATTAAAAAGAAAGATCCAACAATATGTTGCCTGCAAGAGACTCACCTCATAGAAAGAGATACCCATAGACTAAAGGTGAAAGGATGGGGAAAAACATACCATGCACATGGACTCAGCAAAAAAGCTGGAGTATCCATCCTCATTTCAGATAATGTGGACTTCAAGCCAATGTTAGTCAGAAGAGATAAGGAAGGATATTTCATACTGCTTAAGGGAAGCATAAATCAGCAAGATATAACAATCACAAACATCTATGTCCCAAACAGTGGCTCATCCATGTATGTTAAACAAATCCTTTTCAATTTAGAAACCAAATAGACCATAACACAATAATACTAGGTTATTTTAACATGCCTCTCTCACCATTGGACAGATCTTCCAAACAAAAATTGAACAAAGAAACCATAGATCTCAATAACACAATCAATAATTTAGACTTAACAGACATTTATAGAATATACCATCCAACCAAGAGTGAATACACTTTCTTCTCAGCAGCACATGGATCCTTCTCTAAAATAGACCATATATTATGCCACAAAGCTAATGTCAGCAAATACAAGAAGATAGAGACACTACCTTGTATTCTATCAGATCATAATGGATTGAAGTTAGAAATAAATGAAAGAGTAAAAAACAGAAACTACTCCAAAACCTGGAGATTAAACAATATGCTATTATATGATGAATGGATAACAGAAGATATTAGGAAGGAAATTTAAAAATTCTTAGAGGTAGATGAGAACAAAGAAACATCATATCAAAATCTCTGGGACACTATGAAAGCAGTACTTAGAGGAAGATTTACTTCATGGAGCGCATTTAATAAAAGAAGTAAAACTCAAAAAATAAACGACCTAACACTACAGCTCAAAGCCCTAGAAAAAGAAGAACAGACCAACACCAAAATAGTAGAAGACAGGAAATAGTCAAACTCAGAGCTGAAATGAACGAAATTGAAACAAAAGAAACAATACAAAAAATTGACAAAATAAATAGTTGGTTCTTCGAAAAAATAAACAAAATTGATAAACCTTTAGCCACACTAACAAAGAAAAGACAAGAGAAAACCCAAATTACTAAAATTCGGAATGAACAAGGAATTATCACAACAGACACTACTGAAATACAAAACATAATTAGAAGCTATTTTGAAAATCTATACTCCAACAAAATAGAAAATTTCGAAGACATCAACAGGTTTCTAGAGACATATGAATTGCCTAAACTGAACGAGGAGGACATACACAATTTAAATAGACCAATTTCAAGTAATGAAATAGAAGAAATCATCAAAAGCCTACCAACAAAGAAAAGTCCAGGACCAGATGGTTTCTCAGCCGAGTTCTACAAAACTTTTAAAGAAGAGCTCATTGCAATACTTCTCAAACTATTCCATAAAATAGAAGAGGAGGGAACCCTCCCAAACTCATTCTATGAAGCCAATATTACCCTGATACCTAAACCAGACAGAGACAAATTGAGGAAAGAAAATTTCAGACCAATATCCTTAATGAACATCAATGCAAAAATTCTCAACAAAATTTTAGCAAATCGCATAAAAAATATATTAAAAAGATAGTGCACCATGATCAAGTGGGTTTCATCCCAGGGATGCAAGGTTGGTTCAACATCAGGAAATCAATAAATGTAATTCACCATATCAATAGACTTAAAGTCAAGAATCACATGATTAGTTCGATAGATGCAGAAAAATCATTTGATAAAACACAGCACCCCTTCATGCTCAAAACACTAGAAAAAATAGGGATAGTGGGAACATTCCTTAACATTGTAAAGGCCATCTATGCTAAGCCCATGGCTAATATCATTCTTAATGGTGAAAAACTGAAAACATTCCCTCTAAAAACTGGAACAAGGCAGGGATGCCCTTTTTTACCACTTCTATTCAATATCATCCTTGAAACTCTAGCCAGAGCAATTAGACAGACCAAAGAAATTAAAGGGATACGCATAGGAAAAGAAGAGCTCAAACTATCCCTATTTGCTGATGATATGATTGTATACTTAGAGGAACCAGAAAATTCCACCAGAAAACTGTTAGATCTCATAAGTGAATTCAGTAAAGTAGCGGGATATAAGATCAATGCACATAAATCTAAGGCATTTCTATACATAAGCGATGAATCTTCAGAAAGAGAAATTAGGAAAACTACCCCATTCACAATATCTTCGAAAAAAATAAAATACTTGGGAATCAATCTCACAAAAGAGGTGAAAGACCTCTACAATGAGAACTACAGAACACTAAAGAAAGAAATTCAAGAAAACCTCAGAAGATGGAAAGATCGCCCATGTTCTTGGATAGGAAGAATTAATATTGTCAAAATGGCCATACTACCAAAAGTGCTATACAGATTCAATGCAATTCCAATTAAAATCCCAATGATGTACCTTACAGAAATAGAGCAAGAAATTATGAAATTCATCTGGAAGAATAAAAAACCCAGAATAGCTAAAGCAATCCTTGGCAGAAAGAGTGAAGCAGAGGGTATCGCAATACCAGATCTTCAACTCTACTACAAAGCAATAGTAACAAAAACAGCAGGGTATTGGTACCAAAATAGAAAGGTGGATCAATGGTACAGAATAGAGGACACGGACACAAACCCAAATAAATATAATTTTCTCATACTAGACAAAGGGGCCAAAAATATGCAATGGAGAAAAGATAGCCTCTTCAACAAATGGTGCTGGGAGAATTGGAAATCCATATGCAACAGAATGAAACTAAACCCATATCTCTCACCATGCACGAAACTAAACTCAAAATGGATTAAGGATCTCGGAATCAGACCAGAGACCTTGCATCTTATAGAAGAAAAAGTAGGTCCAGAGCTTCAACATGTCGGCTTAGGACCAGACTTCCTCAACAGGACTCCAATAGCACAAGAAATAAAAGCAAGAATTAATAACTGGGATAGATTCAAACTAAAAAGCTTTCTCTCAGCAAGGGAAACTATCAGCAATGCGAAGAAAGAGCCTACAGAGTGGGAGAAAATCTTTGCCAATCATACTTCAGATAGAGCACTAATCTCCAGAATCTATAAAGAACTCAAAAAACTCAACACCAAGACTACAAATAACCCAATCGACAAATGGTCTAAGGAAATGAATAGACACTTCACAGAAGAAGATCTACAAGCAATCAACAAACATATGGAAAAATGTTCAACATCTCTAGTAATAAGAGAAATGCAAATCAAAACCACCCTAAGATTCCATCTCACCCCAATTAGAATGGCGATTATCAAGAATACAAGCAACAACAGGTGTTGGCGAGGATGTGGGGAGAAAGGTACACTCATACATTGCTGGTGGGGCTGCAAATTAGTGCAGTCACTCTGGAAAGCAGTATGGAGACTCCTTAGAAAACTTGGAATGGAACCACCATTTGACTCAGCTATCCCACTCCTTGGCCTATACCCAAAGGATTTAAAATCAGCATATTACAGAGATACAGCCACATCAATGTTCATAGCTGCTCAGTTCACAATAGCCAGATTGTGGAACCAACCTAGATGTCCTTCAATTGATGAATGGATAAAGAAACTGTGGCATATATATACAATGGAATATTACTCTGCCATAAAGAATGATAAAATTATGGCATTTGCAGGCAAATGGATGAAACTGGAGAATATCATGCTAAGTGAGATAAGCCAGTCTCAAAAAACCAAAGGAAGAATGATATCGCTAATAAGTGGATGAGGACACATAATGGGGGGTGGGAAGAGTTAGTGTTAGGGTTAGAGTTAGGTTTAGGGAGGGGGGCAAGAATAGAGGAAGGAAGGACTGTGTAGAGGGAAAAGAGGGGTGGGAGGGGTGGGGGGGAGGGAAAAAAATAACAGAATGAATCAAACATTACCCTATGTAAATTTATGATTACACAAATGGTATGCCTTTACGCCATGTACAAATAGAGAAAAGACATGTATCCCATTTGTGTACAATAATAAAAAAAAAAAAGAAAAAAAATGCAGCAAGGAAACAAACTCAGTCATCCTGCCTGATGTAAACTAACACTCAGGAAATGGAAAAGCACTTGCAATAGATAAATATATTAATTCCTGATGTTTTGTTTGGTTTTTCCTTCATCTATTACTATAGAACATGTGGCAGCTTATTTCTGCAAATGAGGTTTTTCTTGTTTGTTTTTTGCATTTTTGTGGCATACTGATTTTCAAATTGTTATGGCCACTTCCCACTGCAAAGGCAGAGCTGAGTGTGACAAAGACCTTACTGCCACAGACTATGGCATTTTCTATCTGGCTGCTATGGGCTGATTTTTTTGTCACTCTGAAATTGTGTTGTTGATATCCTAATTCATGGTGATGACATCAGGAAGCAGGGCCTTCTGGGAGGCAACTGGATGATGAGGGCAGATTCATTCAGATTAGTGCCCTTAGAAAGGAGAATCCACAGGAGACTGTCCCTTCCACTATGGATGAATGAGCTTTTTACAAAAACAGGAAACACCTGCCAGACACCAAATCTACTGTGCCTGATTTCTGACTTCTCACTCTCCAGAACAGAGTAATAACCTTCTGCTGTTTAGAAACCACAGAGTTCATGGTACTTTTGTCATAGCAGCCCAAACAAACTAAGACTTTGGCCTTTTACTGCAAAAGTGAACCAAATGCCTGCTATAGATTAACCATTAGGAATAAAACACCATGAACAACAATTTTTCTGATAAATACTCATGAAAGTACACAGCATACATAAAACAGGACATCAGAAAAGACCTAAGACTGCATTTCAGAAATGAAAAGCATATCATAAAATCCAGTAATGGTAACATGACAGTAAAATCCTGACTTTTCTTACATGTGACTTAGTCCAAAAGAAAGACTTCAGGACTTTGGTTTTAAGAGTAAAACATTTTTTTTTTCAATTTTGACTGGTCAGATTCAACAAATAAACAGTTGAAAAGTATCTCACATTCTTATTCACATATGAATATTATGGATAAAAATACAAAAACACAAAAGAGGGATGTGGATTGTGTTTTGGGTTGTTTTGATTGTTTTATTACCATGGATTGAACTCAGGTGTGCTTAACTACTAAGCCACATTGATAGCCCATTTTATTTTTATTGTGAGACAGGGTCTTGCTAAGTTGCTTAGGACCATATTAAGTGCTGAGGCTGGCTTTGAACCTGTGATCCTCCTGCCCCACCACCCAAGTCACTGGGATTGTAGGCATGCTCACTGCACCTTGGCTTTAGGGTGTTTTTGGAAGATGGATGTGAGTCAAAACCTCCTGGAGTGACTCAGCTGAGGCAAAACACAAAGAATGAGCAATGTGATTATAAGGCAATGTGTGCTCAGGCTCCAAAAGGCTGGCTGCCTTCAATTTAGGGATTTATGAAGGACAAACAAGAGTCTAACAGTTAAAGAACAAAGCATCAATTAAAGGCAGTTTGTGATACAATTAAATAGCAATGTTAGAATTTGATTCTATACTACTTTCTTTTGTAAGATCATCTCATCTCAAAAGCCAACAGAATGCTGAGAGTCTTGACACCATATATTTTTAAAAGACATTCTTATGTTACTGACTCCCTGCTTTGGGGGTTTTATTTTGTTGCTTATTCTACAATTTATCATGGAGTGCATCAGAGGGACCATACTTTCTGATAGATCCTAGGAATAAGCAAAAAGAGGAGCATAAATTGCCATCACTCCTGGTCTCACACAGCTCATAGCACACAAGTTCAATCCTAGCTCCAGGACCACCTTGGATCTTGAAAGAGTGACTTCTAAGATGTATGGCCTCATATGCTTATCTGTAAAGTGGAAATAATAACAGAATCCACCTTACAGCATGACTGTGGCATAACCCTTACCCAAATTGCTTGAGACCAAAAGTATTTCAGATTTTGGAATACTTGTAGATACATTATGAGGTATCTCAGGGATGAGACCAATATCTAGATATGAAATTCTTTTATATTTCACATATACTTCATACTTACAGCCTGAAATCAATTCATATAATAGTTTAAATAATTCCCTACATGCAGCAAAAGTCTGTCCCATAAGTGTTCTTTCCCCTGGGGATGCAAGCTAAGCTGTGTCCTATGCCTGTGCCTGTACTGCCCTGTCACATAAAGTTAGGTGTCCTGGCTTCTACATGTAGTGCCATATTGGTGTTTGTTAAGAGTTTTAGTTTTGGATTACTTCAGATTTCTTTAAGATTAGGGATGCCTCACTTACATGACAATCTCAGCACAGTGTCTGAATCCATTTAAGATTTACTTTGCTCCACAATAAAATTCTAGGCAGTCACTAAAATGAGCAAAATGCTAATGACTGCCTGTCTCCCTCTGAAATGCAGAATCCACAGAAATGCTGGCAGATGGAAAACATGGTTTAAATCCCCTTAAATAAACTTTAAAACAAATGTGCACGTGAGCATCTTTAATTTGAACTCTCCAGAGCAAGAAGAATATTGATTATTCAGTTCTTCAGAATGAGACTCTGAGCTATGACAATGCACCTTGGTTAGCACCACAGACATTTCACATGAGGCATGACTGAAAGGCGTGTGATTCAGTGCAATTAGTTGATGAAGGGTCATGATAGAATTCATGATAACCAGAGTGGCATGAGCCAAACCCAGCTAAGCCAGACAGTGGCAATAAACAGCCACCTATTGGCAACAGTGCATAACAGCCCCCACTTTGGTTCTACTCTGGGCAAGGAAACATTACCTCAGCATCCTATAGGACCAGCAGCAGGCCAGGAGGAATGTGAATGCACCATTTGTGATCTCGTTTTCTAATAAGCAGTGTTCCCAAGTGAGATCTCCCTGGATCCTGTGGATTCTGAGACAAAACTTCATCTTCATTCTTCCAGCTCACAAGGACTGTATGAATGGCACACTGAAGGGCTGTGCAAAGAGAAATAAAATCAGAAAGAAGGGGTGAACCTGCACAGGCTACAGGTGGCCTGGCTCCAAAGCAACCCTGGTAAATAGTAGGAAGCAGGACAGAAATGTGGATTCTAGGAATTGCTTCCATACACATTCACACACACACACACACACACACACACACACACACACACAAATCCCAAACCTCTAGCAAAAAAAAAAAAAAAAAAAAAAAAAAGCTCCTCTGGACTAGGGCCTGGAAGGAGGAGGTGGCTGCATCCTGCAGAGGGAGCAGACCAACAAGACAGCTGGGAACAGGTAAGGTGGACTTGTCCCCACAGACTGGTCACTGCTTGCTTTCTACAAAATCTGTAGTACAGCAGCAACCCAGGATGTAAGGACAGGGTAGGGTAGTGTCAAGTCA